>NW_024340848.1:2830222-2833489 GCF_902729225.1 Pteropus medius
TGATTAGATAAGAAAGAAATGGACTTTTGATTGCACTGAGAATGAGTGGAAAAGCTGTCATCGTGGGGGCAATCTTAATCTGTTGTTGCCCTGGTCGCACTGTGAGGAGCCTTGATTCTTCCTCGCTGAAGAATTACAGATCGGTGAAATTTAGAAACAGTAAGAATTATTGAAGTACATTTCAAGAGGGAAACAGGCTACACCAGAGACAGCTGTAGCCTTGTAGAGATGGGAGGTCTGTCTTGTATCTGGGCTGTGATGGAAGGTTACAAGGGCCGTGCTAGCTGTTTGACGTGTGAGATCATTTTGATTGTCAATTGGCTGTTATATGACCTATTGTTAACTGTGCATGTGCCTTCCCAGAATTCAGTCTGTTATAATTAGAATCATGAACTTACAAGTGTATATATGACATTATAATGATGGTATAATGAGGCTGAGGCGAAAAGAAAGTCAGAGTAATCTCTACTACACAAGTGTTTGTTGCTGGTCTAAACCAGTTGCTATGTTATTACATTTATCTCCTTGCACGCCAGGATGCAGCGGTATTGTTCACTGAAAAATGGGCATTTCTGAGTGGTATTAGGGATATCCTTTGGGGTAGGCTATCATTCATGTCATTCTTTTGGGTACAGAGCTGGGCCTTTTCTCCTGTCGCTCATGGCTACCTAACTACCTAACAAACCCAATGTACTGGTTTCTAGTGCAATTAAAGGACTTTTAAAATAGATTTTTAACTATAATCGGGAAGCATAAGATGTATACATTAATTATTTTTGACAGAGCAAATACAGTTGGTAATAAGGCCCAAGAAATCAAGGGAATGGGTGACTTATGTAAATGAAAGAACAATTTATTGGAGACAAGAACAAGAAATCGAGAGTGTAGAAAATGAGAGGATCGTGTGTCTTCATATTAAAATCACTCATGATTGTGAAAAGATGTGAAATGGTAAGGAAGGCTATTAGCTAAGTATCAAATTTGTTAACAAATAAGCTGGAGCAAACTTCATTTTGCTAGAAGATGGAAACAAGAGGAAGTAAAAGAGTGGAATGGTGAAATGGCAAGAGTCAATAATTGTAATTTCTTATTGTGTAATACATGTTCACACTTGTAAGTATAGACTCATATACACACTTAATATAAATCGAAATTGAATTATAAATTACGATTGGATATCTTAACATACACTATATATAATGGCAAATTTGCCAGTATCTTTATAAAATAATGGTTTATAATTATCATATTTTATATAACATAGTAGAGGATATTTATTGTAAAAATATAAAAGCCGGACTTCAATAATTTTCTTAATATTAATTATCTGCCCTGGCTATGTGACTGTTCGGGCTGATGTGAAAGCTGGCATTGCACCAGCAGCATGGAGTGGGTCCTCAGTTCTTCCTTGCTGACACAGTAAAGAATTACAGGTCAGTGAGATGTACCAATATCTTTTATCAGTTATAACATATCTCTAGTACAGTTAAATATAAATATGCTAAAAGAAAATCCATTACTAACTTTCTATTTTAGAGAATATAATAAAACAATTTATTTCTACATTGAATTTCTTATTTTGCCTAAAATACATTGAATTCAAAAATTGTAGTTCGAACTTGATAGGAAATGAACTTTTCTTTCTATGCTAATCAATTCTTTTCTGATGAGATTTTATTGCTCTAAAGGTAATCTACATATGACTTCTGTTTTTGAAATATTTTCAATAAATTTAGACTGAAGATAATTTTCCACTGTATTTGTATGTTTTCTCTTACCATTATTTCCCCCTAACGTACCCTTGAGCTCTTACTGCAAGTCAGGCACTGCCTTGAAGACTCAATGAACTGAAGCCATTTAGATTTTTCTTGCTCAGTCTTCTGCACTTTTATTTACAACACATATACTTAGGAAATAGGATCCCATCATTCTCTCACTTAAATGATCAGAAATATAACTATAGATTGTCAAGACAGTAGTGTTAAAAGTGTTTTTGTTGTTGTGTAACATGACTCCATACAACAAACTACTCGACTAATGATTAATATTTTAAAATGTATTTTTTAAAGCAGCTTAATACTGATGGGGAAAAGTGCATTTTGAATGTGTAGATACAAGAATAGAGAACTTCAAGAGACAATAAAGAAATCTGATATATTATTACCCAGATTTACAAACTGAGAAAATAAGAATTAGAAAGTTTAAATTAATTTTCTAGGTACATACTATTAGTAAATCACAAATAAAAGTAAATGTTTGTCTGACTTTTATTCTATTATTTTAAATATCAGTATTAAAAATCTTTACCCACTTTTATGTGGCAAACATAGTCCTAAGCACTTCTCACATGTATCTCACTTTTCAGTGCAAAACAACATAAAACGTAGTTATTATTATTGTCCCAGTTAAAGATGAAAAGGGAGGATAAAAATAATTGCCTCAAGGTCACATAGCCAGTGAGAACTTGAACTCAGGAAGCCTAATCGTGAGTGCTTGCTCTTATTTACTGTGTTGTACTGTCTCTTCCTACTTATGCATATTGCCTTTTCAGCCTCTTAGTGTATGTCAATTGCTTGCTTTTCTCTTTCTCGAATGTCTTTGAAAAGGCTTCTGTGAACCTTGCTAGTTCCTGGGAACTTCATCCAAATCTATGCTTGAAGCAGATGACCTCTTTCCTTCATGCTAGTCCTAGTCTTGGAACATTTTACTTTATAAGACATTTTAAAAATAAGACACCAGGAGATTTGTACCACTGGAATGTTTTTCTATAGCTCTTTTACTCTGTAACCAGAGCAATATTAACAATTAAATTATTCCACCTTATTCTACTTCCCTCCACATCTGTATACTTTTTAGAGGCACTTGGTATCAACAAGGTGATTCATTTCATAACCACTTTTGGGTCAAAACTTTTGGCACTGCAGAGAGCCAATTTTATCCTCCTTCTTCCTGTCTTGATGCTTTAATAAGTAGATATCTCTATGTTCTTCAGTGATAATGTTAAAATCTTGGACAGAATATTTGAACACTGATTTTTGTCTTTCTTTTCTTCTTTTTTTTCCTCTTCTTTTTATTTCTATCCTTTGCATAGCCTAGTTTAGTGTGAGGGCTGGATATTTTTCAGGCTTTTCTTATTTGTTTGTTTTTTTAATGTACCACAGGGATCCAACCTAAGAATGTTATCATGGAAGGACAGCAAGACATAGAGACTCAGAAAATTGCTGAAATCTATTTCATGTGATGATGCCTGCGCGCGCGCGCGCGCGC
>NW_024340848.1:2833537-3111313 GCF_902729225.1 Pteropus medius
CCCCCAGAAGAGGCTCTCTTGGTTGGGAAGCCATCTTTTCAAAGACCTTCCATGATTCTTAAATAGCTTGTCAGCTCTTCAATTCCCTTTTCTCCAGCCCACTCTTCCTAAGTTTGGAAACATCAATCTAGTCTCAGAAATCTAGCTGTAATTCTTTTCACAATGTTCCTTTCTTATAACTAGCTCAAAAATGTAAAAATTAAAAATCTAATAATTGCCAATCATTTTTCTTGACTTCCACTATGACATTTTTCTATCGATATGTCAGAACTCATGACATGGAGCTCAGATGAGGGAAATCAGTAGATTTAAGTAAAGTTCTCAAAAATCTACACCACGATTAATACATCTCATATCATATGCCACATTTTCATTCCTTTTATGAAAACTATGCCAAATCTAGCTTATGTAATTAGCATAGATATAGAGCAGTAGAAGACAAGCTTGGCTAAAACGTTAAGAATTTAAGGTCTTAACAGTAGTTTAAATATTTTACAATAGTTTAAAGCTGTGACAACACATGAACAACAGGAAATGAATGCAAACAGCAATCAGAGAAGAACAAATAGTTCTACCTAATAGGGCAGAATGGTACAGAATTATGCCTCCCCATGTCAAATGAATAAGAAAGAGAACATCCATCTATATCATGTAGTAGCACCTCAGAAGTATGTAGCTCTAAAGTCTGAAATCAACAACCAGATGCTTAAAAATTTGAAGAGACTCAATAAACCACTGTCCAAAGTGAGATAATATAGTCTGAAAATTCATTTATAGAATTTTTCTATAATTATTTTTAATATTTAACAAGTCCTTAAAAAGATGGCAGAGTCCCTAAATATTCATTAAATATCCAGCATGATTTTCTTACAATGAGTATTACTCAATGAATACATGGTACGTATATTTTTCACTTGCAGTTTTTAGGAGACCTCACTCCAACCAACTGGCGAAAAGAAGAAAAGGAAGTTATAATTGAAAAATTCAGAAATAGAGAAGGATATAAACAAGGCTTTATTTCACCATTCAGCGATATCACCATTTCCATATGACAAACTTTCTTTCATTAAATAGTTAATGGAGAAATTTCACACACACACACACAGAATCCTGAGCCTTTCTCTGTGGAAAGGAGAATTGTGCGCACTGAAAGTTTTGGTTGTGTAGTCCAGAGCTGAACCAATCACTGTGAAAATGGTATGAGATAACATAATTTTTATAAGCCAATTAGAGACCACCGTTAATGCCAAGGGTGTCGTCATTCCCTCCTATGTTTTCAGCATACTCAGGCAAGGGAGAAATAAATTTTTAGAAAGCAAAAAATAACCGTTGAAGATGGACAAATAAAAAAATCCTAATTAAAAAATAATAATGTAGGGAACATTTTAATTATAATTCTGATTGATAGCAAGGTTGTTTCTTGTTAATATTAACGATTTTTGAGAGTTGCTTTTAGTCTTTGTCCTTTCTGATTTTATTCTTTGCCTTATGTGTAAATATGCATAGGTAGCATTTGGTCATTTGGTAGAGGTAATAAAATTGCTGACTAGCTACAGAACCTTTGCTAAGCAGGTCTGCGAGTGCCAGATATCGATCTAACAATATACTGGCTCAAATCCATTTTAATTTGCTTTTCCATTTTTATCTTCCTATGGGGGGCTACATTTCTGCCTAGTATGCTAGAAAATAAACTTATTGTTAATTATAGTGCCTCTATTTTTCCATACAGCTAGCAAGGGCAGCACCGACATTAAATTTTGCTGTATCAAATAATGTCAATATAGAAAATTAATATGATTAGATTTTTATACATGAGTTGTACCCTTGTCATTTATTTCATCTCAGGGGAGACTAAAAAATAGCTATATTCTACAGTCTAGAACACAGCAATTCAAGATGGTCTTGAATAGCTGTTTTATATTACAGTGCATTCAATGTTACACAAACACATTGCTAGTGTTGAGTTTGAGAGTGAGAAAATGTAATGTATAATTATAGCACATGACTCTATAGACTTAAATTGAAAAAAATCTTAACGAAATGCAGAACAATATTTTTTATTTCCATTATTATTAAACTAAAAGTAAAAGTCACTGTACATCAATATATAAACCACAATTGAGAATCACTGTAAATTTGAGAGTCATCAAATTTTGAGTTGCATACTCCTCCAATATACTAAACAACAGATATTGCATTTTAAGATTATTGCTGGGAAAATGGAAACTCCTGCTTAATTTGACTTACACCAAACTCATTATTAACTTAGCCATACCTGGGTGACCTCTCAGAAACTGCAGGTAATATATACCAGAAATTTTCTAATTTTCTAAGATAGAATGTTAAGCAGTTAACAGATTGTCACCAGTGTTAAGAGACAAAAAAATGACAGTTAATTTTAATTTTTTCCAGGAATATAATAGTTGTTACCCTTATGAAAAGATGTCAGCTCAGTCTATTTATTAATATACTATATAAATTATTATTTTTAGTAATGCTTCAGAATGTATAATATTATGCTGAATTTAGTAAAGAATGTTGTCTTTGAACATGACAGATCACTTAGAGTTTGTAATAAAAATTATGAAGAATATTTACACTTGTTCATTGTCATATGACTGCTGTCAAATAACAATGGTATTTTATAAAATGTAATTGATTGAAAAATAATTTAAATATGTTAAATGAACGTAGGTCATTTTGATGAATTGAAGAAAAATTTTAACAAAGATCATAGTTACGTCTTATTTATTCATTTTCTAAAAAGCATTATTTTAACATTTTTACATTTTTTTTTGATTGCTTAAGGAAGGAAGGTAAAGATGATATAGATTATTCCATTATAGCCTTCTTCTATTAGCTTACAAAATGTTTGAGGTTTACTCACAAAAGCTGTCAATTAACCGTTAATCAAACCACACTCTAAAAATATGTTATTAAAATGAAAACCACAGAAATCCTGGATTACTTTTTCCAATTCCTACCATGCAGTTAAATGAAATATATTAAAATAAATCTCTTCTAGCCAATTCAAACCCAAAGATTATGTGAAATACTTCCTTCAACATTTCTAACTTGTAACAGAGTAATTTCATTAGAGAAGTAAGCCTAGAAGCTGGCTTCAAAGAGTGTGAGACTTGAGTGAAAAAGTGAACTCTAAAAAGTATCTTTTAAAAAGTTTGCGTGTGTTTCCAGTTCAAAATTTATATATGCATATATATATACAATTTCTTCTTGTGTTTCCAAGACATTCTGGTATTTACAATTTCAGTAACAAATATGAACAAATTGATCTGTAGTGATTTCTCTCCCTGTCCCCTCACACACGCACACATGCACATGTACAAACATACACATGAGGTAGAGAGAGACAGACAGGAAATCACTTTATTTTACTCTTTAATTTTGTATTGGCCAGATAAGTCTGGTCATGCTTTTCCTATTAGAATTTATATTCTTTAGAACAGAAGTTAACATTAATATATTTACTGTAGTCCAAGAAACAAATTTTTACCCAGGCATTTTTCAAATATATGTGTTCAATTAAAGTTTATAACAGGGCTATAGGTGTTTGCTAAATCCTTTTGCCATCATGCCAGCCGAGATTTGCTTTGAATTCCTGAGGCTCCTGCTGCTTCAAATGGACAGAAACCCCACACTGTCTTCAGTATTATTCCTCACTGGCATGCTGAAATTTTACCATTGAAAGATCAAAGTCATCTTGCTCATCTTTGTTTTGCATTAGGATAATTTCAACTAACAAACAGTCCTTTTGGTCCCTCATTCAAATGGAGCTGAGGTGAATTCACCCCGTTTTTTCAACAGATTTGCCCAATTATTAAATCCTAGATTAAGAATTAATTAAGTTTCTTTTTTGTTTAGTTAGACAAAACAATCACACTTGTATGTTTATGTCATACTACTTTTTAACATTCAGTATTACATTAAGATTTAGGTTTCCATATGATCAACAGAGTTATATTGGATCCTTATTTTGTGCACTTTCTAAGATGTAACCTACATATGCTTGTACCTGTTATCTAGATAAGATTATAAAATATATTATGTCCAGTAACATTATGACTAGTTACTTACAGAGAATTATATATCTAGGTCTCTGGATATAGATGTAAATAAAGCTTTTTAAATGTATAAATTAAAAATAATTGCATATTTTCTCTTTTTACATTGATAATACTGCTCAATTCAAGAAGTGATGGCATAGCCAGGCAGATATAGGAAAACATATAATGCATGGGGTGGTACCATCAATGACTTAGCTTGAGGTGATGATAAGAAGGAAGTGTATTTACTATGGAGAGTGTTATAGGAAGCTTTCACCTCTTGCTTCCTGATATTATTTCTATAAATCATTAGTTCTCTGTACTGGGAACACTCTAACACAGAAGATGAGAACTCTCACATTCCTTTGACTTGTTACCAGACTCAAACTGTGATGGCTAACCTTTTTATTTCTAGATGGCCTACAGAGAAGATCTCTTGCTGATTTCAGATATTATGATTTTTTTTTTCCACAATAAGAATGCTAGTAGAATAGGTGGGAATATACTGAAATAAAATTCTGTTCTCATTTCTTCCCCTCTAGGTATTTTCCAACTGTGGCAAATTTCACTGTGGTTGCCGATAAAAATAAGATCTATATCTCCCTTCTCTAAGCCAGTAAGGGGCCAAGATATTAAATTGAGACATAATAGAAGTTTTTAGTCACATTATTACCATATTGACTGAGACTTGGCCTGACTTCCTTGCCCCCACCATCACACACATACACATTATAATTCAAATACTTTTTTTCTGGATCTCCTTTCTATCATCGATTTTTTTCCATAGGAATTTTCATATGCTATCATTCTAGATAATGTATTACATTATTTTCTATTTGCCAATCTCTCTTCTAATATCATAGTTTTTTGTTTTTGTTCACTGATGCACCTAGAATGTTGTCTGGCACATAATAAATATTTGTCAAATAGAATAAACAATTTTATAAATATAGAACTCCCATTTGTCTGTAAAAAGCTTTGGTGTCTCCTTTTACACTTTCCAAACTGGGGACAGAGTCAAGAACTCTTATGTCACTTAATTATGAGACGAGGACTATGGTAAAATGTAATAGAATGGGTAGTTGGAAGCGTAGCCTAAGAGCCACATTGTATCTTGATGCAACTTAATAGGAAAGTTGCTTAACATCTCCATGCCAAATTTTCTTTGTATGACACTTTATCTCACAAATTTAATTCAGTTATCAGAATATAATGTGGTTAAACTATTTAAGTGAATACTGTACTTATCAGTTCTTGTTATCATGAGAGATATCTTATTGCTTCTCGCAGAGAATGGCATAGGAACCAACAGCACAATAAGATTATAATGTCATTGATTTTTTTACTATTATGATTATTTTTTGATTTGAAGGCAATCACATGGCAGCATAATTAATCTTTTAATAGGAATTATTTTCTCCTAATTGACATCAAAGGTATTGCACTCTGAAAACTGTTATGAATTATCTTACAACTCAGTGTACTAAAACCAAAGGTATTTTCTCTATTTCTTTCTGTTAGATTTTGTTTTCTGTCTACATTCTTCCCCAGAGGATATTAAATCACAGTTGGCAACAGAAGTATTGACAGACTATATGATTAGTTCTGGGTTTCTGAACTGTCAATTTCACTTGAGAATAGTAATGTGTAAGAAATTTATGTTGAGTGTAAACTGCAGAAATCCTTATATTTAGTTCTGACTTTTAGTTATGCTTTCTAAACTTTGTAGATGTGAGGCTCATGATGTCATAGTTTAATGTATTCTGTGATTCGCTGCAACTTTGGAAAAATAAGGCATGAGAGCCTTTGAGTTGGAAACTTACACTTGCAAGTTTTTAGGAAGTTTGTACAAGATCTTGTAATAGAATATGACAGACTTGTATCAATTATATCAAGAACTGAGATACACACAAGTTTTGATTGGGTAAGACATATGAAACGGGAGGTAATATAACAATTAAATTCTATTTACAAAATTAAAGTGAGTGAACTCATTTTATTGAGATTTATTTTTCTCTAGTAATAGAATATTCAGGAAATGCCTTTGAACATGGGAAATAGTTTTCATCCTTAATATTGTGACATATTAAATTATTGCCAATAAAATATTTGCTATTATACAGAAATCACTTTATAACCCTGTCTAGTGAGCATGGATGAACAAAAGGGGAAAGAAAAAGAATATAATTTCAGGTGGAAAATAGAATAATGACTTCTTGACAATGGGAGTTTATTAAAAGCAACTCCCTGAGACAGAAAATGTGTAATTTGAGCCTTATTTTTAAATGTTTTAATTTTTCAAAAAGAAGCGAGGGTGGAGAGGGTACAAGTGGAGGAGAATGTACATCTTCCTAGGCCAAGATCTAGGTACTTAGGTAAGGTTGAAATTCACACTGCCAAAAAGAAGGTACCTAATTCTGATGCTGTATTTTTTTCTTTTTTTATAGTTAAAGAGAAAACCACAGACCCAAAAATGGTGTCACTTGTGCTAAAGCCCTTGATACCAAATCTAGATTTAATATCTGAGCTAATTGCTGTTTCAGTCTCTCCCAAAAACATAACCTTAATTGACTAGTCTGTTATTTTCTGGTCAACACCAATGAATTAATCCGTCCACTGGTCTTCTCCACACACCTTACCCCTAAGTAAGAAGAGGCAATATGCATGATGAAAACCCTTGCCGTTTCCTTTCCTCAAAAACGTCTTCTTTTGTTAATAGCTCTGTTGTCCCACCCCCTTCCTGTGAAAATTTTCCATTTTATACAAACCCTCATAGCATCCACCTAATTGCTAGGTAGGATGTTACCAGATTCATGAATCGCTTAATAAAGCCAATTAGATCTTTAAATTTACTCAGTTGAAATTTGTCCTTTAACACTATATTTTGTGTTTCTCTTTTGAAATCCCTCATTTTTTCTTGTACACCATCTTTTTTTTTCCCAGTTAGCTCCTCTAACATATTTCACAACGTGATTTTTAAGTCATTATCCACTGATCTCAACTTCAATGATACCTGTCTTCTTTATTGACCTCGTTTTTTCCTTTGTCCATTGATTATGTGTTGCGTTGTTGTTGTTTTACTTTGTTTTTGTATTTTAGACATTTTGTATAAAACAAGAGTAGAGCCTAATGTAAATAAGTTTTATCCTCCCCCAAAAGGCTGCTACTCATGTGAGGGAAATAATCAATCATATGGAAAAGAATGTATCATGGTATCTAGTAGAAAGAATCCTAGGACGGTCACCATGACTCTTGGTGCACAGGCTGTGCATGGTCTCCTCCTCTTGAATGTGGGTGAGACTGTAAATATGACTATGATGGGGAAACCACTCCTGTGGTTAGCTTACATTATATGGCAAAAAGGAAGGATTTTTGTAGATGTACTTAACATGACAAAAGAGTTGATTTTAAAATAATCAAAGGGGAGATTATCCTAGGTGTGTTTGATTTATTCAGATAGGACTGCTTTAAAATGGTCCAAGATTCTAAGGGAAAGATATTCTCTTGTTCTCTTTGATGAAACATCCTCCAACTTTGTGAGAGGCCTCTGGATGCTGACAGCAGCCAGATGACACCCGTCGAAAAAAACAGGGACCTCTGTTTTACAACCACAAGGGACTGAATTCTGTCAAAAACCTTGTGAAGCCTTGACCAACAGCTTGATTGCAGCCTTGTGAGACCCTGAGCAGAGGACTCAGCTAACCAAAACCCAGACCCCATCCCGCAAATACTTAGAAATAATCCTGCCATGTCCCTTGAAGCTGCTAAACTGTGATAACGTGTTCAACAGTGATAGAAAACTAATACACGACATTTGTTGCAACCTTAACTTTATTTCACCATGGCTTACATCTTTTGGGAGTGGGATCAGGACTTTTTCAACCCCAAAACCAGATTTCTTAGCTGTAGGAGACTTTTCTGCTTTTAACTTGCTACAGTGGTCACTTTGCTCCCCAGCTCTGTCCCTGGCTTTCTTTACCTCTGGAAATTCTATCCTCTCATCACTTTGCCATGTCTAAGACTCTGCATACCTTGGCGAGTACTCACAGTGATTTTGCCACTGCTTTGTAATTAATGAGAGCTCTGTTTATCTCAGGCGCATTTCTCCTAACACTTCTATCCTGACTATAGCTTTTGCTAGGCTAGAATAGCTGTATATTCAGAAATGACCCTGCACGCTTTGCAGGTGATTTCTGTCAGTTTTCCTGTTCTGCCTCTAGTCTGTTAAGGGCCACTGTGGTGCAGTTCTGAAAGAACCCATTCAATTTATATCAGTCACAGCTCTCCTGCCCTGTCCCAAGACCTCAACTGGTTATTGCTCACTCTAAGGAAATTTCTTGAATTTGTAAGGGAGATTTCTTTTAGTCATTTTGTCCTGACTCGAGTCATTGGCATACAATAGATCACCACCATAGACTATATTAGTGTTTCTCAATTTTTTTAGACTTTTTTCCTAATAGTCCCCCATAAAATGTTAATGCCGCAAATAAATTGCACACTGTGTATCTGTATTTTATACATAAGAAGAGTAAGATTTTTTTTGCTTGCCTAAGAAATGATAAGTATAAAGAATTATATGTATAAAGTTTTTAAGTAATGACAAATTAGAAAGGTCCAAAGTAGCGAATATTGTAAATATAAAGAGAGTTATTTGTATTACAAATTTTAACTTTGTTATATCTTATGAAAATATTATTGAAACATTAAACATTTGAGGGTGACTCTAACTGTAAAAATAACAGCAGAGAGGATTCGTTTTATGAAAATAAGTTTAAATATGACAAGGAAGCTGAGTGGACATTTAGTGAACAAATCAGCACTCTTAAAATGGAAAAATAAAATTTAATTTAATTTCATCCATTCTTTTTTTAATGCATTCATACATATAAAAAGTTCAGACAAGGTGGCAGATATTCTGATTACAAAGATTTACAAGTACGTTCAAAGAGATGGCAATTTAATGTTTTAGAAACACGAATTATTGTATAATATAATAATACTAGCATCGATTGCTAAGAGGTCAAAAAAGGGAATAAATGAGTTGAAAATTTAGGTAGAACATCACAGAGGAAGATATTGAATTTTTACCATACAGAATTACTAGAGTTTTTCCAGATAGAGAATCTAAAAGCTAGACATTAAATCATAGCAAGAGTTCAGAAAATATCTTACTTTCTTCTCATTTAAATTTTGAAGTACTTTATAAGGGAAAATAACTTAGGGATAATGCTGTAGCATCATCATAATATCTTCAATATGTTGGTAGAAGACTGAAAAGAAAAGGGTTTATCTTTGTGAACAATGAGACAAACTCAGTTATGGAATGAAATAGACTTGAACAGAATTTCATTCTCCTGGGATGAGTGTAGTAAAAATTTGAGAACAACTTCTGGGAATTGAGCCCAATCCACTCTGTTGGTCTATAGATATCATCAGATCACCAGAATTCCAAAAAAAGTTGGTAGATGCTAGGAGGTTTTTATATGTAAGGAAAGTAGGCACTGAATTAGCAAAAGTGTACTTCTCATTGTCTGGTAAACCTTCTTCTATGTCAACAACAGCTGTCTAAACCAGTGAAAGGATTTGGGAAAGCCGAAACACTCTCCTTCTATCTACAAATAGTTTTTGTAGTTATATCCTTTTATCTTTGACTCGTGTCTATTGATATTTTTTAAATCAATCACATTCATTACTTCAATTAGTATGTATAAATACAGATACACTATATTTTCCAACTTATAGTGAATCTTAAGGGATTAAATATAGAAAGAAATTAAATATCTCCTAGGAACAATTATTATTTATTACTGATGTTAGAGAACATATTCAAGATTTCTGATTGTTTGACTACAAATTTTTATATTGTCTTTTGAGAGGTTTTTCTTGTGATGTGAATTGTAGCTGGAGAAGGTAGTTCTGTTCTTAGAAAATGCATTCTCATACCTCAGAAACTAATATGTGTCTAAAAACTTTAAGAATGCATTTTACATAAATGAATTACATTTGTTATGCTTAAATTTACTTGCTTCAATACGTGCATGTGTATATACACACACACACACACACACACACACACACACATACACACACATATATATATGTATTCTCACTAGTATGGTAGAAATGATAGCATAATACGTGTATGAATGAAAATATTCTGTTATTTAATAACTCTTCATCAACTATCATTCAAGGTTTTATGTTTTTAAATGTTTGACACATATTGTCAACTAAAATTTTTTCTCTACAACACGATACTAAATATTAATTTGTGACTGTTTCCTCCATTGCTATTCTCTAAGTTAATTTGCACAAAAATAATAGCCTATAAAATAGTTTATGAAGCTGTTTTGATGCAGTAACTAATCAGGCTACAACATAACTCTGAATCTTATCTGTAGCAATCTGAGTGTGCTGTAGTATTATTTTTCACTTTTCATAAAAAATGATTTCTTAAAATTAACATATACATTAATATAACATACACATGAACACTTCACACATTTACATATAAATACTGTTTGGCATATTTATAAAGTAGCGTCTATTTATTCACTCAGCTATGAACACTTGTAACTTAACTAGAATCTATTTATGGTTCTCAGGTGAATGAAATTAAACTTTTAGTCCAAGTTTATGCTGAAGACCTTCTGTACTTGGTTTCTAGATATTTAAGTAATTTATATGTTAACTCCAGAGCTTATTTGTAGTTCTCATGTGAATGTAGTTAAAATTTACCTTGAAATTAATCCCTAAATATTTCTAAACTTAGATATTGGGCATTTTCATGTAATTTTTATTAATGTTTTATTATATTGTTAATTATATAATGTTTATTATATTAGCTATCAATATCAAGACTTGTTGATTGAATACTACTATGCTTTGGAGAGATTTCTTCACAAAATAGCAGCACAATCATATGTCTCCATTTGCCAGTAAGAGTTTGTAATTTGAACACTCCAAACTTTAGAATTACTCATACATTCTCATGTGACATTTAGCTATTAAAATCCACTACATATAAAAATCAGCAAAACAGCTCTTAGAAATTCTCTCAAAAGTAAATCATTAAGGTTTCTCATCTCTTACTTAAACTCTGTTTTGCGTTCAGAAACTTAAAGTACATAAGGAAGTAAAGTGTTAGAATAACAAGTTGTTCTGATCTGTATGATACATGATTCTCTAGACAGCTAATTTATATGAATATATATATATAGGAAATCACGTTGTCTTAACTGATCTATAACTACTCGGAGCCCCAGTGGTTAATACTAGTATATATTTCACAGCTCCCCAGTAGCTTACATCCAAAGTTTATGACTATATATCCTAGAGATTCACTATATAGACCTATCCTGTTCTTAGAGAAGACTTTTATATCACCAAATCCCGGGACATTTTTCCTAAATTTTGAGAGTTACAAATCTCAGCAGCACAGATGCCTTGCCACTTCAATAAAATAACTGTGTATTATTATTCTCCTTTAAGATTTGCTAGTTACTCATTCACAGCAGAATCTGGGAATGGCTTTGGAAACAAAATGATGCTACTTGCATCCTTAAACTTAAGAATTAGGATCAGAGATTGTAGGAAAGTTGTAACTATGTAGCCTTAGCAGAAAATATCCCAACATCTTTCCTGACTCTCATTCTTGGATAAACACTGGTGCCCTAGATAAGGGTATGATGAAACTGATGAACTTTAATTTGGAAACATTAGTTCAAATCTAGTAGAGAGCACACTTAATTGAACATAGTACCAGAGGAGATTTAGAGTGGGAGAATAAGATTATATCCAATTTTACTAATGTGTATATGTGAAGATGGGTATTTACTAGAAACAGGCTGCAATTGATTCTGAGAATAAAACATTTATTTCCAATTCCTAGGAAAAGACTATAGATTTTTCTGTAGTGATGGTAACAAGTACACCAAAAAACAGGTTTTAAACACATTTAATTGATCAATGATAACCAACTTCAACTTGATTTATTTATCCCCAGAGTAGGTAGCCAGCAATGCAAAGAAACTGACATGAAAGTGGTGAATCCTAGCATGATTAGCAATTTTTTTCATGCCAAGTGTTTAACACCATTCTCTCCAACCCATACACAGGCCTCATTCAATATTTTCTTAAAACATATTTCTCAAATACCTTTATTTTTCTCACAATATCTTCTGCAATATTTTATACAAAAAAAAAAAAAAGCCAACAAAGACTCCACCAGTCACCAGGATTTGAGCCATTTAATGAAGAGGAGGAAATCACACTACAAAGCATGTTAATAATAATAATAATAATAATAATAATAATAATCCCTTTATCAGTCATTTGAAATACTTTGACCATCTCAGTTACTATTTACCTCCATAATTCATAGTTATTTTAACAATTTTAGTGTGTTTATAGAGATTTCTAATAGAGAGAATAAATTTTCTAAGGCTAAACACATTTCTTTTTCTGTCTAATTGGTTTCTGCAGTATTACCTCAAATCTGGCTTTATCTCAGTTTCCAGAATACTTTTTTATCCTGGCGTTTCTTGGTTATATAATATTCATTTTCACTTCATTATATCAGTCAACTTGCAAGCTGTTGTTACATCATACAACTGTGTCAGAGATCAAGTTTATTTTTGACACATTATTAATCAGTTAAAATTATAGTTTCACTTTCCATTTTTTCCAATAGAAATAAACTTTTCCCATGTACTGCAAATTCCAAATGACCGGGACTGTGACTAAGGCCATTCATTGCCCAGCCATTAACACATTATCTCATGTTTGTGAACATAATCACATTCCAGCTACATAGTACAAATTTTAACATTCATAGGCTTCAAGTTGTCATTATTTAACACTATCTATTCTCCTCGCAAATATAGATGACTCAGTGATGTCCCTTCATTTGTTCAATCTCAACCAGCTGCACAGCAAGGAGAATAAATGCTCACTTTGTGTATAGTAACTGGGCCATTAAAAAATAATAAAATAGAGATTTCTAGTAAAATCCCAATTATTTACCTTAATTTTTTCACAAAATCAGTTCTATAACTTTGTTCTCTGCCACATGTAGTTAGTGATCTCTACTGACTTGAGATTTAAAATTAATTTCAGTATTCAGTAGTCATTTCTGGATGAAGATATGTCTACTTTCAATGTTTTTCATGGTCTGATACTTTTTAAAAAGTCAATATTTAGTAAGTTCTCAATTTAGTGTCATGTTTTACTCCATGCCTATTTCCAGGCAAAGTCTGTATCATATAGGAGTGTTTCCTTTTACTTTTTTTTGTTGTTTGTTGTTTAGCAAGCCTGTTTTGTTGTTGTTGTTGTTGTTGTTGTTGTTGTTGTTTATCATGATGTCAATCCTCTAGGACCATTATTTTGCCTGATTTCGTACTTTAAGATTAACGCCTAACCTCCAAAAGCATTTGGCAATTTGGGGCTAGGGCTGATCAAGCTATCCTATTATGTCATTGTTATTAAATGTTAATGAAAACCATGCCTTTTGGAAAACATTCAAGCCTAGGAATATATGTTCAGTAAGACTGTCAGTTTAATATATTCTACTCTTAAATGCATCTCAGTCTTATTGTGCCATGGATTTTACATTAATGTTTTTTGTGTCTTTTCAAAAGTGAATAATCTGCAATATTCAGTACACCAAGTTTCATTCAAATCCACTCAAGAATGACCAAGTTCCACATCTTATTTCCTTAAATGAATATTGTTGGCACTCACATTTCACAAAGAAGTGTATAAAGCTGTGATATAACTGAGCAGATAGCTATATCTATTTTATATTGCATGCAGGATGTCATTTTAGCATTATGTCAACTTAATTTATGTCCATAAAGCATGCAGAAGCTTGTCATTTAGGCTTTTTATGCCTTATCCTATTTATTGGTAATAATTCTCTCTGGGCATGTAAAAAATAAACAGAATGGAAACAGCTTATAAACTGCATACTAATAATAGCTGTAATCTATAATTTGAGTCATCTAAAAATGTTTTGTCACTTCTTTTCACCAGATTACCAACAAGGGGTCTTTAGAGAGAGAGAGTTTGCAGATCAGCAAGGATAAAATCTTCTTTCCTCAGAGACACAAGTCAAAATGTCTCTCAATACTGGCCATTATTCAGCACTAGACCTGAAAGAGATAGCTTAGAGATTTATTCTTTGCTGTAAATCACTTATGTGAAAATAATTACTTCCCATTTTAAAAGTCAAGTTTACTTAAAATCTCCTTTGCTGTCTTTCTGCTATACTATTGTTTTTATTTATTACAAGTTATGATGTTCACACAACTTTCTCCCCATAATCATCATTTCCAATTCTACAGGATAATGTTTGCTTACAGAATTTGACAGGTAAAATAATCAAGAAATAGTCCCTACCACTTTGTAATGGAGCCATATTCATGATTAACCCTAATTCAGTTAACATGTGATGAGCTTATGTGCTGCCTAAAAAACCATTAGGAATATGCACAGTTAAATTTCATGATAGCAAGTTGTAGCTTGATGTTTGATATCGTTAGTGGATAATTCTCCATGGGTCTTGTATTTCTGCACCTTTTGAGCACAGAGGCATCAGCAGCCATGTATTTTGGACAAAATTCATTGTTTTTATAGTAAATGGAGATTGAAATTGGAGATAGTGTCCTCCTTAGGAGGAGGCTGGTTTGTTGTTATACCATAAAATAAAGAAAATATCTCCTCTAGGGAAAAAGATAGGTTTGCTTGCTACCCTTTAAAAAGATTGGAGTTTCCTAAACTTGGGGTTCATCTCCTGTAGTTCAACCCACTGTGTGTGCAGTTGTCATTTGGCTTCCTTTATGTTCCCCTGTGAGTATTAGAGCTTAGACAACTGACCTAAGATAATGCTAATATTATGGTTACTGTTATTTATGAGAAATATTGTATTTTATCCCAGACCCATAAATCTTATGTCTTCTACCAGCATCCATAAAACTTTAACAGGCTAAGTTGTTCATTGATAGGTAGAGGAAAAATAAGACCTAAGAGTTCTAGATAAATGTCCCTTTCCTTAGGTATATGTAAATTTGAAGACAAGCTGAATATCACTGCAACAGGCAAAATAAAATCTCTGTGAGGTGAGAGAAATATACAACTATTTACTTTTGTCTTCTGAAAACTTTCTCTTATATTCAATTTAGGATATATCCATTTAACTAATTAAATAAAAACTTTGTTAACCAAAAAAAAGGATGGTAGGGGGAGAGGTTAAGACTGTAATAAAGAATATAAAGCATTTACTTGCGCAAAGGAAGGATTGTAATCTAGGAGGTACAGATTCAGGTATAGATAGATAGATAGATGATAGATATGGATATACTGTATTTCTTATAAACACCAGAGTAGGAGTCTCATTAGAATCAGAATTGGCAACTGACGTACATGTTAATTAAACTAGATGGGTAAGTTAGTCTTAATTTGTGATTGAAAACATCTAAAATGTAGTTATTAATGTCAAAGGGCTCTAAATTGGAGTCCTGAGGCCAATAAGAAAATCGCACTTATGCACGCCTGCACCTGGATGAGATGTAGACTTTTAGACTTTTCATGCTGTAGAAGCACATCCTGAAACTTTCCTCCCTGTTTTCATATGGTCTATCCATATGTGTGTGTGTGTGTGTGTGTGTGTAAAATCTCGATGTAATTTCTTTTTCTTTCTCATTTCTTTATATTGATAACAATGAAATGTTTATCTTGTTCAGAGAAATATCTTTTGAGAATTCACCATTCTAAATCTTTACTATATTTTCTGAGATAGATTTGGTTATGAAATAAATAAAGCTTGGAGTAAAAGAGTGTTAATTTTAGTGACCACCCACTTGAAGACCCCTCAGACTACTGGTAAATAACCAATAAAATCTGTATGCCAGTCATGAGAATTTCTCCAAGTTTTATCATCTGCAGGAGATTTTGCTTCTGATTTGTCTCTTGTGAGAAAAAGCACTAGTGACTTCCTTTGTATCAAATTGTCTTTTCAAGGATATTTGAATTGGTAGCAGCCTTGAAAGGGAGTATAGTGCCTTACTCTGGAACAAACAACAGGTTTGTTTACTTTGCAATGTAATAAAAGTGATGTCTCCTTCAGAAGCAAATATCATCCATGTTTACTCAACATTAAAAAAAGATTCAAGTTACATAAATTTAGGAATTTCGTTCTGTAAACATTGTCATATATGTACATGTTACACGACTTCTTTGAATCATTCTGTGAGAATTGGAGCTCAAGAAATGGGCACAAATGCTGAAATTTTGACTATTGCTATTACTGTAATAATGTGTTCTTTGTCTGTGACCCAGGAGTCACACATATTCTGCCAATAATCATAAAATCCATGGCAAGCTAACTTGTTATTGAATAAGTAAAGTGAAGAACTCAGACTCTTCGCAGTTCTAAAACAACTTTAACTCCTTCCTCTCCAACCCCCTTAAATCCTCTAGGCACGTATGACAAATTTTCTCTGCCATAAAGAGCATACATTGTTAGAGTAAATTAAAAAAAAATATATATATATATATGTATCAAGTAGATGCTTTGTCACATCTAGTAAAACAATGTCAATAAATATTTATTGAATACTAGCAAAAAATAAAATCAATATTCTATTTTAAGAAAATAGTAATGGAGCATCATATATTGTAAAGAATTGTATACTATAGAAATAAAATTTATAACAATAATCATCGGAATAATAATAGTTAATATTTATAAACTGCTATGAATCAGACACTATTTAAAAACAGTTTCTTACTCCTTTTAGAAGCCTATGGATTATCTATTATTATTATACACAAATTTTAGATAAGGAGATTGGTGCTATAATATATTGATTGGTACATGCCAAAGACTAGTAAACTTGATGACAGAAACTTGTTTTAAATATAGACATTTCGTATTCCAGAACATATCATCTAAACACTATGCTCTATATTTAAGAAAATAGTAACATATATAATACGAAACTAATATAGAGGTTACACATAGTCAATTGTCTGCCTTTTTTACATAAAATATTATAATTTGTTATTTTTCAGGTGTATTTGTCTGTACTATGTTTGAGGCATTTTCAAATAATGTTTTGATAAATAGTTTGAACTCTTGAAAATCATTCATTGTTGATATCAAGTACATATTAAAAATCTTGAGATGATATTAAATACTTTTATGTCTTCTAGATTCTTATATTTTCTTAATTGATTTATACAAAACATACTAATAGGAATATTTTTATATATTTAATTCACTAGATGAGGTAGATTCACACCAATTTTCATTTTAAAGATAATTGGGTTATTCAAATATAGAATTACAGTTAAAGGAGTTTCTGAGCATGAAACATATTACATATTATATTTTTGCATGTGCATATAAATTGCTAGAGAGTAATGGATATGTAAGTTATTAATCTCTTTTTGCATTCATGTGACATTATTTTTGTTGCTAACTTACAAGTAGGTTAATTAGAAACATTTAGAACTTATATTTTGGACTATGTATGTGTTTGTTCTGTGATTATTTTAGAGTAGAAAAGAAATACCTTTCACACTAATGTCATGTATGAGACAGTATTTTTGACACCAAAGCTTAAGGAAGAGATTATAATATTTGAGTATTATCAATAGACTAAATTCTAAACTCCAAAAACAAAAAAGTCACACTGCAAAATTTAGCTATAACTCATATACACAGATATCTTCTGGAGCAATAAGGGTACATGATAATGATAGACAAAATGCATCAATAAGCAACATGAAATTGTATAGATTCCTACAATGAAAAGATCATTTATCATCAGTACATAAAAACAAAATCAGATATGACATAATTTTATGTCCAAAATATCACAAAAAAGTCAAGTGAATCTAACTTAAGGCGATATTTATGGAAATAAACATATATTTTATTCATTGAATTGTAAATTGGGAAGATTTCACTCTGCCCCTCAAAAAGTGGAATAACTGAAGCCAGTACTGCCTTGCCCCTATGTGCCCTCTAATTTTATTATATGTCTGCTTCTTTCTTTTCATTCTAATATTACTAGCAAGGAGAAGCTTGGACAAACAAGTAGCCATGGACAAAACATGTATAATTTATTTGTTGTCAAAACTTCCTCACTTGGTCTATCTCTAAAGGCATTGGCTAGTTTTTCTCACTCTTTGCATTTATGAAGGTAAATGTTCTACATTATCTTCTCCCTCAACTTGCTGACTGGCATATACTGTAAGTACAGCATTTATGTTTGCAAGATTATTTGCCCTGCTTTACAAGACTTTGTACCAAATATTTAATTGCCATATATGTAAATCAGTCTTTACTACTTAATGCCAATGGTCTCATTCTAATATGTTTTATTACTGTCTTCAATTTATCAGGTACTTTCAGGGCACATAAACCATAGAATTCTCTTTATTCACATGATTTTGCTTTAAAATTTTCTGCTGATCCTCAATATTCCAGATTTAAAAGGCTAAATAAATTCAGATAGTAAAGTTCTAGTAAGAACTCCATATGGTTATTATTTTTTTAAATGTGGCCACTAAATTTAGTATTCCTCATTCATTATACATTTGTTATTCTGATGTTTTTTCAAGGACATGCCAGATTTATATGGATTCATTTCATAAATATACAAATTCCTGACTGTAGTGTATATAAGTAGCTAGTACTTCTAATTCAACATTTGAACGTTTGACTTTATAATGTAAAAACCTGGATGAACCTGAGGAGCTCGCACATGCATCCATCCTATAATCCAAAAACACTTGATGAGAAAAAAATAAATAAATCAGAACATTCTTTCTTGTGTAAAAGCATCAGATTTATTTCTTTGTATTGAGATATAGCAAAACAAGGAGGCCGATCCAACAAAACAAATTGTGTTTTGTCCTCTAAAAGTACTGGGAAGTTCTGGGTCAGTCCTGGTACAAAGTTAAAGCAATGCAGAAAAACAGCCTCGACTCAGTACACAGAAGCTGTTATTTATTGAAGAAGAAATGTTAATGTTAAATGAAAAGCAATGATAAAGTGTACATTTAATGAAATGGAAAAAGAAACGTCAGAAAATAAGATCCAAGAAGTTGGCGAAAGAACTGAATCAAAAACAGTATGCTAAGTTCCAGGACATTTTAAAAGAGAACAAAACCTTCTTTTAATATTACTACTTTGTCATGATGCTACAATGTCTTCATGAAGGATGGCTATATATGCCAGCTTAAAGTAGGATTATGCATTTAAATGACTTCTTATCTGTGAAGGGTCTTATCTGTAAACTCATTGATGTGAATTGGAATTTAAATAAACATATTAGACTCAACACCAATTCAATTTTTTTTTTATGTGTGTGTGTGTGTATATTTGTTTATATAATATATATTAATTATACATTTGTATTTTATACATTAATTACATATTAATGTGTACTATATATAAATAAATATATGTTTAGTAAAAGCTTTAATAACAGCATTATGAAATAACTCATGTACTAAAAAGAACTTATCAAAGCATACAATTCAATAGTTTTAGTATATTTATAGAGTTATTCAACCATTAGCACAATCTAATTTTTCAAAAAATTTTTTATTTCCCCAAAAACTCTTTTCGTTTGAGAACTTATCCCCATGGCTCTTCTTACTAGCACTGCTATTTTCTGTTTGTTTTCATTGTAGCCATCCTAGTGGGTATAAACTAATATCTCACTATAGGTTTGATTTGGTTTTCTCTGATGGCTAATAATGTTAAACACTTTCGTATATACTTAATTTTTATTTGCATATTTTCTTTGGAGAAATGTCTATTCAGATCCTTTGCCTATTATTAACTGAATTATTTGTGTTTGTTTCTGCTATCAAATTATAAGTTCTATATTGATTCTAGATATAAGTCCCTTATGAGATATATTATTTGTAAATATTTCTCCCATTCTTTGGTTTGCAGTTTCACTTGCTTTAGAATGTCTTTTAAGGCAAAATTTGTAAAATTTAATAAAATCCAATTTATCCATGTTTTTTCTTTTGTCACTTATAATTTTGGCATCATATCTAAGAAACCATCTAAATCAAAGTCAATAGGATTTACTTCTATTTTTCTCCTAGAGTTTTTATAGCATTAGTTCTTATATACAGTTCTATGACCCATTTTGAGTTACTTTTTGTGTATGGTAGAAGTTACCCATTTTCGTTCTTCTGCATGTAGATAGATATCCTTTTGTTCCAATACTATTTATTGAAAAAAATTGTTAAAGAGCTTCTTTCTCATTGAAATGCCATGTTACCTCATCTATAATAAATAATTTGGCTGGCTATTGTCCCTGAATTCTGGGAGACATCTTTTAAACCTTTGAAATTTCCCAAATAATAGGAGTGTCTTTATTATTCATGGTGAGCCCTGATAATTTATCTTTACAAAATGACTTAGGATGGAGGCTAGCCACACAAGAATGACCAACCAGCTAATTAGAAGATTGATGCTTAGGGTCATTTGATATCAGGCCAATATTCAGGGAAGGTATAGAGCTAGAGATTGAGTTCAATTATGTGGTCAGTGATCCTATCACTCAAGCTTATATAATGGACCCCCCCATCCACCACAAAAACAAACAAACAAACAAACAAAAAAACTCTGTACACCATACTTGGAAGCACTTCTCTGTTTGGCAGATCTCTGTGTATATTGTGATATATTGATATGTTGGAAGGGTGATGCATAATGGCTCCATGTTGAATAAACACCTGAATCTTCATGTTTGGGACCCTCCCAGACCACACCTTATGTGTTTCTCATTTTGGCTGGTTCTGTTTTTATCCTTTCAATATAATAAAACAATAACCTAAAGTACAGCAATGAGTTCTGTAAATTGTTCAAGAATATTATTGGTCTTGAAGTATTTCTATTAGTATTTCATATATGTAATTCTTCCAAGAACAACTATTCTCAGTTTTTGTTTATCTGGTAATGTCTTTGTTTTTCTCTCATTGATTAAACATTATTTTGCTGGATATAAGATTTTTGTTTGACATTCTTTTCTCTTTCAGTGCTTCGAATATGTCATCTCACTGGCATCTGGCTTCCATGGTTTTCTGGTGAGAAGTTACCTGATAATCTTATTGAACATCAATTGTAAGTAATAAATCATTTTTCCTTACTGCTTTTAAGAATTTCTCTTAAATTTTAGCTTTTGATAGTTTGAACAAAAATGGGTTTAGTATGGCTATCTTTAAGTTTATTCTACTTGGACTCTGTTGAGAGTCATGAATGTATTAATTCATACTTTTCATAAAATTTGAGTATCATTTGGCCAATATTACTTTAAATATTCTGTTCCTCTCACACTCTCTTCTCTTTCTGGGGATCCATTATGTGTATGTTGATATGCTGTCAGTATGTTGGTATTGTCTTATTTTTTTTTTCTTTCCGGTATTTAAAATGGTTAATGTCTATAGACTTATCTTTATACCAATTCCTTCTGCTTACTCAAATTTTATTTCACGCTTCTGGTGAGTTTTTCATTTGTTATTATATTTTTAAGATCCAGAAATTTTATCTGGTTCTTTTTACTGTTTTCTATCTCTTTATTTTTACTTTCTATTTAGTAAGATATAATTCTCATTCATTGCTTCTTTAGATGAGGTTTCCTTTAGTTCTTTGAAAATACTTATAACATTTAGAGTTTTATCTTATAAGTCCAACTTTTGGGCTTTCTCAGAGAAAGAGTTTCTATTGAATATTGTTTCCTTCTGTGTATGAGGCATATATTCTTTACATGTCTTAAAAGTTTCAGTTGAAAGATATTTTCAATAATAAAATATGACAACTCTGGAAACCTCTTCATCACAATGAAATGTATAGTTGTCATAGCTATTTGTTTAGAGACTTTCCTAGACTAGATCTCTAAACCGTGCTTTATTGTTGTGTAAAGCCACTAGAGTTTCTGCTCTGTTAGGATAGTAGTCATCTAATGATTGGACGGAGGTTTCTCTCAAGGTCTTGAACTAATAAGTATGCTACCCATACCTGAACAGTTTGTGTATGCCTTGGGACATACTTTTAATGCTCTGATATTTCATATCTCTGCTTTAGTCTTTAGTTCCTGCTTACATAGACCCACAAGGTTAGCCAAGGGTATAAAATTAAAACATTCTAGGTCTTCCTTGGGTATTTGCACGTTCTTGCACATGCACATATTCTAGATCCCAAGAAAAAGGTCAGAGCATTTCAGTACTGCCTGTGGTTGTATGATTTCCCAGATTTATTTCTCTTTTACATTTTTGGTTAGCTTCTTGTTTGTTCCAACTGGTATCACAGTCTTAATTAACTATGATGTTTAACAATAGTCACAATTTATTTGACAAACAACTGGGGGATTGGGTTTTTCTTACTGACCCCTGTTTCAGGTAAATGGCAGTAAGCCCTATAAAAGGGACTGTCAGAAAGCAGTCATACAGATCAAATATTGACATTAGTCTGTAATGTGGCTTTTGAGAGAACTCCAGACCTGCTCTGCGCACCACTTCCCACCAGTGGCTTCTGGCTGCTGCTTTTCCCAGCTCCTGTTGTTGTATCGATTGCCAAGGGTACTGTGGAGCTGGAAAGAGGAAGACAGGAATAGACAAGCTAAAAAGCCACAAAGCTTACTGTTTATTATAAAATTCACATTTTCTTTTTGAATAAATGATCTTCAAATTGTTGCAAACTTTTGGTTAATTTCCAGAGTTATGGAAACATTGATTTAGACAGTTTGCCTATATTCTCATTGTTCATAAAGAGAAGTCAATTTTAGGATTTTATTCCAACGTTCCCTATGTAATAATTTTCTCACAAAGTATTTCAATTTGATATAGATGTCTACTATTAAAAGAGCCCAAGTTTCATATATATCCCAAAACAATAGGCTGAACTACAGAAATCCCCAGAAGCATATTCTCAGGTAGATGGCATTCTTTTATTGTAAGACCAGAGATCAAGTAGTGTTCCAAACACAATAAGTCCTCGATTAACATTGTCAATCAGTTCTGCAACTTTAAGTGAAATGACGTATAACAAAATCAATTTTGCCTAGGCTAATTGGTATAAATAAGAGTTAAATTCCTACTGCATCTCATCAATGTTATAGTGGAATGATTTTGAACAAAATAGTGTTATTTGAAGACTTGCTGTATCTCATAGAAAATAATTGCAGACCAAAAACTGGATGTGGTTGGATGATCTAGAGGTTTTGTTTCTGCTACATTTAAATATGGTCATTACACAAATGTAATCCTTTTATTTGACTACCATTGTTACTATAGACATTAGAGCCAAGTTATGCCCATCTATTGTCCTATAATGTAGAAAGACTCTTTTGTGCTTTTCTTTACAGAAAAAGTATTATAAATACCGGCATTCTATTTGTCTTCTTTAAATATTCTCTTTTCATGTTGGTAATTTATTTATAAAAAAATAAATCTCTTAAACAGATATTTTAGAAGGATATGGTACTGAAGTTTTATTATTTTTAAAATTATTTTCAATATTCAAAGAAGACATACCATTTAATTTAATATTAGCGTAAGAGATGTATTTATATCAAACCCTACATAATAATTATGATGAATATTTTTAATATATTTTCCAAACCTATCCTTCCCTTTGTTATTTTCATACCAAACGTAATTTGCTTCCAAAAAAAAGAAATTTTCCAAAAGTATTTTGCTTTTATACATCACTTGTCTTTCCCTATTTTAATAAGAATTTCTCTTGTAATTTTCAGCATTTTGATATACTGTAGCTTTAGGCAAATACACACGCTCACAAAAAGTAACTATTTTTAAGAAATGTTGCCTCAAAAACATAGCCATATTATGTAGTCAATTATGGAAAAGGCTTATTTAGTCTTCATTTGCATTTAACTTCTGTCTTTGATATTTATAAGGTATACTTTACTGCATAGTTGAGTTTACAGATTGTTTCCCTCGAGCTACTTCACTACTATCACAAAATTAATTATATACGTACCAGCAGATGCCAACAATACACAAGTGAAGAATGTAGCAATAAATCTAAAATTATCTGCCAAATAGAATTTTATTAAATATCACATCATGTTTACTCTTCCTTCCTTAAGTAGTTATAAGCATAATTACATACACACATTGATATGTAAAATGACTAGTTTAAATTAGAGGAAACATTAATCTCTGTGTTGATTTATTTTAATTTTGGAGTTAATATTAACTGTGATCACTGTAGGAGATAAACAGGAGATAAATCAAGAATTTTCCTAAATTAATAATTGAAGAACTAAGTTTTTATACATCATGTATTCTAGATATAATACTTCTTCAGTACCATATCCTTCTAAAATGTCTGTTTAAGAGATTTATTCTTTTTATACATCAAGGCTTTCAGATATAATTTTAGAATCAACACAAACACAATTTCAAATATATATATATATATATATATATAATAAAACTGAACTCATTTCTGTCATTAGCCATTAAATTCATATATATATAATATATATATACAATATATATATATTATATATAATATATATATAAATTCATATATATATAATATATATATATAATATATAATATAATATATATAATATATAATATAATATATATATATATATATTTAGAATTGCACAAAAATAACCACCTTGAAAAGAACTAACTACCATAATTTTAAACTAAGATTTCACTAGTAAAGTTAACTCTACAATGTAAGAGATATACATTTTGTTATATTTCACTATGGTCATATGCTGAGTTAAAGGACTTTAAAATTACATACAGACATAAACACATATACATATATATCCCTGTTTCATTACCCCTAAATTATTCCAAAATATCACCATAGATCTCTATTTCTTCTTTCAAGATATACTCAATTCACACATATACACACACACAGGGAACAAGTCACACATTACTACCCAGTTTTTTGCCTTCTAATTCATAAAAATAATTTTCAGATGTCAGTAGTAGACTTCTGTTTCTACTCTTACTTTGGATGACTATATGATTAATTCCCCAATCCAAAATTCTTTTGAAAGTGAAAAAAGGCACTGTTAATAATTGCATTAGTAAAACAGAGTGAAACTGAGACCTTCACTCTTCGAATCTACAAACTTACATATGCTGAAATCTACCCTTTCTTTCTATGTTTCTGGATGACTCATTTAGATGTCACTCCAGTTAAACACAAATTGCTTTACATAGTCATTAGATTTCATAACTTCCTCCACCTACAGCTATTTTCTCTGGTTAATTATCTGTTTGAGATTATTTAACAATTCACCTGGCATTTACTTTCTCCTCTTGAAGAATATTCTCATTCATGTGTCATATAAATTATTTTAAAATGTACATCCAAATGTTTACTCTGCTAAAAAAATTCCTTTTTTTCTCATTTCAATTTCACTAAAAGCTACATTTATTTGCATGACCTATAAAACTCTAAATGAACTTCTTCTTTGCCAACTTTCCAATCTCATTTCCTACCAATCTTTTCCCCTCTATGTCTCCTGCAGCCATAACAAGCCTCCTTGCTCTTCCTTAAATCTGCTAAGGGTACCTCATTGTTTTTATACTTGCTGCTGTAAATGCTGTCCCCCAAATAACCATATGGCATGTTTTCTCATTTCATTCATTACTGTTTTAATGCTATGTCCACTGAGAGGCCTTCTTTTACTATCATATTAAAAAATAGCAGTTCCATCACTGTCCTCTTAACTGAGCTTTATTTTAATTTGTAATATTTATAGAAGCTCTATAGTATTACTGCATATCTTTTCCAATTAGAATGTAGGCTGCATGACATGCATCTGCTTTTTTTTTTTAACTTCTTTCTCCCCACAGCTTAGTTCAAAATATGTTTATTGAATGACTGAATGAACAAGCTGAAATGAGAGGATCAATTTTATAGGATCTTCTACATCTTTTCAGTACTAACTCATCACTACCTGTATGTAAATCATAGTCTCTGATTTATTGAGTCTTACAGTTTACACAGTTCCCCTGTTCTTTGGTAGGCTCATTTCTCTTGCAATCCAGAGACTTTCTTCTTCTTCCAGAGCATTTCACTTCTGCAAGTATCCTTTTTTCTCCATCATCTTCATCCTGCCTCTTCTGCATTAATTTTGTCAGTACAAAATCACAGGATAGCATTTTTTTTTTAAATTAAAAACAAACCAAAACTTTTCCTTTACTCCATGGTGAAGTCAAGATACCATACAATAATTTTTACTAATACAAGACTTTGCTGTATTTCAGTCTCCAGTTAGACTTCTCATTCCCATAATTCCATCAACAATTGTACTTTTATTCATTTTATCAAGATTACTAAAGTTCCTCATATTTCCCAGTATAAGTGCTAATATTTAATCTTATGAGGAGTTATAGTAGAATTTGACACACTTGACAATTTTTTTTTCCGTGAAGTGTTTTCTCTTCCAAGATATAATACTATCCTGTTCTTCCTCTCTCCTTACTACTTCTTTTCAATCTCTTTTTTTCCAGTTTGCTATGCTGTAGGTTAAATCATGAACTCTAATCTTTCTCAATTTAAACCTTTCCAAGTGATCTCAATCTATTTATAAGCATACCTCATCTTTAAAAAATATCTCTGTGCCTATACTCCTCACCCACCTGTCTTTGATATCGATTTGCATTGACATCTTAAACTTAATAAATTCAAACCAAAGTTACTGAATAGCCACAATACTTTGCCTACTCAGATAATTCCTTTCTTTGGATTCTATGAATCCATGGCTCCAGTATGGTTGCTTAAACCAAAAATATAGAGTCGTTCTTTCCTTATTTATACTTTACCTACAATATCAACTATATCAGCAAGTTCTTTAGGTATCACAGCTAAATGTATAAAATAGTTATTCATTTATGTTTGTGCATCTTCTTTTCCAAATAATAATATTTAATTCCTCCTAATATGACCATTTATGTCTAATTTTAAATATTGCTACATTATTGGGATCTTCACTGACTAAATTCCTTTCTCTATAACTCTCCGTTATGATAAATTACCTTTCTGCCATTGGCGTTATCAATATCTGAATATATTATGTTTAATTAGTTGTTATTCTATACTTTTCCTCACTAAAGTATAAGCATCATGAAAGGAACAAGCCCATATTATTCATTTCTGTATGTCAGCATCAATGACAGTCTGTTAAACAGTGGGTTGTTCAATAAATGAATAAAGCTCTCAAAACATCTTTGACCTAGAAATATATTTTTCATGATAAACAAAATACATAGTTTTAATTTGATTTGCTTATCATATTTTTGTGGTGTGGTGGTCTGTAGAAATAACACTCGTTTGAGAGTCAGAAACTGATATTCTAATTTGTCCATACAACTTTGCTGTGTGACTTTAAGTCAGTTATATAACTTTACTCGCAATTTCATTTATCATCTTTCAAAATATAGCATTTGTTTTTTATAGTCATTCTAATAAACTTAAATGAAAATATTGTATAAATTTGGCTTTCTTTTTCACATGTGCTTAACAGCATTATTTTTTCAAATACAGATATAGAAAGAGAAAGCATAATACTTCTTTAATCAGCGATAATCCTATGAGAAAGTATAAGAGGCAAAAATACGTAGACAATAAGAAAAAAACTTATCTTTTTATCCTTTGTCATACAATGAACACAGTAAGATGATTTCATCTCTATGGTATATGAAAGCTAAGGACAAAACTATTAGATCTGTGATCTGCTTTCATGATTAAGAGAATGGTCTGGTTTTTTCATCATTATCTAACTTTCTTCATAAAAATAGTCATTTCACATTATCCTACCTATTCACCCTGAAGAATTGCAGAAGGAAGTAAAAATGAAACTTCTTTTGATTTGTTATTGTGATTCTTTTCTCCCTTGTATTTAGATTTGGAATGAAAGCTTTTTAGGTCCAAGAATTATTTCTGTAGTTGGAAAACTAAATTAGAGTAGGAAATTGGATAAAGGATAATAATGAAAATTTGTTAATAGCTTGAAACAGTGATTATATTTTTATATTACCTTTTTCATTATAAAATATAATAATTTAATGCTATACTCTAATAAATATGACTCACTTGCTTTTATAATAAAGTATTTGCACCATCGCTTACACTTATGACCCCATTAATTTTTAGAAAGCACTTCAAGTTTATTTTTCTTTTTCAAAAGTCACTGCATATAAACATTAAAGAGCATTTACTAGGGTACACATTTATTCACATAGTGAATAAAGTAAGTCAAAATAATACAAGTAAGTCTTGTACAAAATAATACAAGAAGCTGGTAGACATAAATTACACTTTTGCTGTCACCTTTGTTGTCGTTTATTTTATTTTTTTGGTGTCACATTTCCTAAACTTCCTTCCTCTTTAGTTTTAACAGTGGTGATGAAATTTTGTCTTGCATCTTGCTTATCATAAATTAAGAAAATAATAGTACTTTTGTGTCATAATATTGTCCTGACCTCACTAGATAAAGGTATTTAATTTTATGCATTGTTTCTGTAACATATTATTTTTTCAAATTTTATATGTACTATATAAAGATGGAAAATATTATTTAAAGAACCCAATTTAAATGGCAATATCAAATGTTGTCATGAATAAATATAATGTGTTTAGTAGTTTGCATATATTTTCAGAATAATCCTCACCATAACTTTAAGTTACAGATAATGAAAATAATATTCAAATTGATTAAATCAATTCTAAAGTCACAGAACTGGTACAATACGGTGAAAACAAGACATAATCCTCTTTGGTAGAATTACCTTGTAGACATAGAATTGTAGAGTAATGAGAGAATTAGAGGATGTTCTAGTCAAACTAGTGTCAAGAAGAGATTTCTTTTATCTCTGAGATACTATTATTTAGTTTCTTATCCTGTTATACCTAATACCTATTTCATGAATGTTAGTTGATTGTTTTCAAATTTTAATGCAATGTCATTATGATTATATGTCTAGTTTAAAAAAAAAAAAAAAAACAGCCTTGTGAAGTAAAGATCCAGTGCTTATGGAAGATTTACACAGGCATGTTTCAGAAAAGCCCAGCCTCAGACCAGTGACAGTGAGAACAGGTCTTCGTCATTTGGATATAAATATGTGTAATGCACAGGGCTTAACATAAAACTATTTATGGAAACTAAGGAATTTCAGTTATGCTATTCAATCTGAGCAAACCTTGGGAAGGAAGCTATTATGAGAATTGAAAGCGAAGGACAGAGTAAAGCCAATGAGATGGCCTTAAAAAGCAACATGTTTTACTAAGATTAAGGCAATAATATATATTATAAATTTACTGGTAGAAGTGATATCTGATACTAAAAGAGTTTGAAAATCTTAGTCTCCAAAAAATTTAACAGAATTCTGCATTCCATGAAATGCAAAAAAAAAAAAAAAAAACCTACTTTTCTCTGTTGTAAGAATACCAATATACTTACTAACCAATGCTCAAAACTCTATATGCAACTAAAATAAACTGAAGAGATTGAATAACATTATATTATGACAAATTTAATGGCCTATCTTAAAATTTGTTAAGATAACTGACCAGAAAGTATAATTATTTGGGGGGAATTAAATTTGATCTATTATTAAAATATGAGTGTTCTAAGAAGGCACATTAACCTATATTTGGTTTTATAAATTAACACATGGGTAAATACAGTATGTTTAAAAGTGTTTGGTAGCAAAATAGTCAAACTACTATGGAATATTTCTCTTTTTCCAATATTTTTCATCATAATCTTATATCATAGTATACTTTTATTATTAATTTCCCATTTTTGGTTGTTAAATGCCACCAAATTTTTAGTTATTATAAAATCTATCTATATCATATACATTGCCACATATGTCCAGTTTCTTAGTAATATGTGATTATGTGGAAATGGTTATAACATTCTGAAAGCTTTTTACTCAATTTCTCAATGTATTCATATTTCTGAGATTATATAATCATAGTATGCACCTATAATGCTTTAATTTTACGAGATTGTCTCCAATCCTTGACTAACAAATTAACATTGTGATAAGCATCCTCATACATTCCTTAAATAGGAGTTACCCAGAAAGATATACATAGGAATAATATTTTTGAGCAATGAAGTCTATATGCTTGATCTGCAGTAGTCCATAATTCCACCCTCAGTGCTAAGTGTTCGTATTCCTATATTTCTCATCACCAGGTGGCATTGTGTAGTTCAGATATTTTGCCATTCTTTTGGAAATGAACTGAACTTATTATTGTTTTAATTTGTATTTTCATAAGTTCAAGTGAACTTGAGCATCTTTACATATGCTTGTTTATACTGTCACCCCCCCCTTTTTTTTTCTGTAGGAGTTTCTATTTTTCTCATTGTTTTGCAAGATTTTCTTATGTATTATGTAGTATGTGTTAATGTATCTGTGAAGCTGGTCTTCATTTTTGCTGTTAGTTGACTTCAGAACCATTATTCTTCCATATATATTGTAGAAAGAAAAAACATTAAGGTTTTCTTTTATCCAGCTGAAATATTGATCTGAGGAATAATTTGAGAATAATCAATGTCATTACAATATGGCAATATTATATCCCAAATCATGGAATATCTTATTATTTATTCAAATATGATTTTATATATTTCATTTGAGTAGTTACTTCACTAAGATCTGTTTATACTACCTTATCTTCACAAATTTTTCAACTTCCTTAATATAATCATGCTGTTGTTCTATAATTCTAATTTCACAAAAACATAATTAAGATATGGATTAGCTAAGTAACATTCACAAATTGCAGTGCTAATAAATGATACATTCAGAATGTAAACTAAGAGATTTTTCCTGTACAACCTGTATCCTGACCTCCTATGCTGTACTAATCTTAATTTTATATTCAGAATATTAAAAATACATTGAAATGTTAGAAAAGCAGTTTACTTTCTATAGTCCAGATTATTTTAAATTGCCTAGTCAACCAGAAAAGCTAGCATGGCAGCTTCTTTACATTGGAAAAGACCTTGTTAGACTGGTTGCCACCATCATAGTCATTGTAATGAACCATTGTGATATCTGAAATATTAAATGTAAAGTTCAAGAGATAAAAAGGTTTGGTAAGGGGTTGTCAAGTAAATCAGAATATAAAACACTATAGTTGGTTAAAACAAATGAGCATCATTGCTCTCACACTTTCTCAGGTCACAGTTGGCAGCCGTCACCTGTAATATTTAGCTTCTTTATTAATGTCATTTCATTTTCAGGTTGCCTATTCTATAAAGTACTAGTTGTGCACACTGTAAATAATATAAATAATTTATATTAGCTTACTTAATTACTAAAATCTTAAGCAGCCATTTAATGGGCATACATCATATACAGCATCGAAAATTTTAGAAAAAATACCTTAAATAGATGTTAAATTATAAAATAAAGTATGTTAGAATTTATCATGATAATTGATTTCTATCAGATAATAGTTGATAATTGATTTCTATCAGATAATGGTTGATACTTTCAAAATACATGAGTTTTATGAACAACGTAAACCGCAGGTCAGCTTTTTCACTCCTTGTTACTATTACATTAGGTTTACCTAATTTATATTTTTATATTTTCAAGTATGAGATCAAGTGTTTGAATGTTTTTTTCATACAGTTTAAATGTTTGGAAAGAAGAAGGACCTAGTGAGTGGAAAATTTTTTTAAGGAAGATAAATTTAATATCTCTTTGAATCCAAACATGGACATATTACAATAAAATGTAATACAATTGAGTGTTTGCATTTTCTTCAAAAGAAATCTATTATAAGCTTAAAAATAATTACCTTCTTTGAGTAATGATCAGTGTGACAGATCCTTGGAAGAACCACTTGAACTCAAAGAAATGTCATTAACTGGTCTTAACAAATAATATATAATCTCCTCACTCATAAAATCTACGGAATCATTTTTGCTCTTGACATAGTGCTTCAGAATGGAAACTTAAGTCCTGGGTCGGTTGATTGTTTGTTTTTTTTGACACAATGTGCTGTGTGTAAATAATCTGTGGCCATGGTTTGATTGTATCAGAAATGTTTAATGTTGCCTTCAGCACTGAATCCAGATGAGGCATACAGTTGGTCACCAATCATTGCCTTAGAATATAATCAAAAAGTGTGTGTGAACTGACATTCTGTTCTAACTTCTATTTGCATAGGAATGTCTTACCTTGCCTCACACACAGCAGCTGCTCTGTCCTAAAGCATTTTTCGCAAGCTGTCCTACAGCTTAAAGTAATGCCTAACACAGAAAAAATTATATCTTCCTCCAGGATGAGTTTCAATGATAAATAAAAACTTTGTATTTTTGTTAATATATTATATACACACATGCCACGAGCTGATTCATATTCTGCACAACAGTAAATTTATTAAACTCTAAAGTGAAATATCTATCTCCATGACCAAATGACACTTCAGATTGTGTCATTTATGTTATCAAATGTCTAATAGGATCATTTAAGAAAGAGATGTTGGCAAACATACATTGTTCTTTCTTTCATAGCACACAGTTTGGCGTTAATGTTGTGTTCGATATTTCAAATATCTTGGCAATGACATTACATTTACTTATCTTGTTATTATAAAGGCATTGCCTATGAATACTACCTCTTTGGTTTTATTTAATTTTCTTCCCTTAGCTTGCTTTGTTTTTTACTGAAAAATCATAGTACATTCAGGGGAAATACTTTTAAAATTTATATATGAAATTTTAATATATAATTAAATTTAATATATAATTACATTTCTCACTGTGCTTGTACAAAAATGAAAATGAGAGTTTTGACATTCTTATTACATTCATTTGACAAAATCTGATAACAGAGGCCAGACTGGAAATTAGGGATAAATGGATTCTTGAGCTAATAAAATCCAGCTCAAACATTTTCTCAGTTCTCAATGTGAGTCATACTGATTTTTCACTGTATGGATAAAAACTTCTATACATTATCTTTAATGTTATTATAGTATCACTACAGAATGTATTACTATCATCTTTGGGCTAGTAATTCATTTTAAGTGAAATAAGGATATAATATCCCAAAACTAAAATAACATTTAGACAAATAAACAGTGGTACATAATTGATGCGTAAAGGTAGAATCACTTTACCCTGTTAACCAAATGTATTCTGGACAAAGGAACTAACCTCTCTGTAGTGTGTTATGTTTATAAGCATAATAATTGCTTTTATTATTACATATATATACATGGTTTTTACTAGTATATATAATACAAATTATGTAACATGTAAATATATGACTTTGCTAATATACAAATAATAAATATAACATTTATAATAATATTTTATATGTAAGAAATATAACATGTTATATATGTAGTTCAGAGGGGCTCACTTAATAAAGTAACAAGAAAATCTAATTTAGTAAAGTACGAAGAAAATTGCAGTCACGTATGTAAGCATAAAGAGAACGAATGTTCCTTAAAGCTTCAGGTGTTGTATCTGTCCTTATGTCTTTTTTTTGTGACTGAATATTTGAGATTATAGACTAAAATCATAAAATGCTAGAAAAAAATACCTAAATGAATTAACTTACATTTAAAAAATTGATGGCTGAAGCTAAATAAAATTATTCTTCCAAAAAAAATCTCAGCTAAAAGTATAAAATAATAAAATCTAGTAGATAGTAAAAAGGATAAATAAAAATAAAGAATCATTAACATGTTACAGAAAACCATTAGTAGAAATATGACATAATGACATTTTTCTAAAAAATTGATAGCTGAAGCTAAATAAAATTATTCTTCCAAAAAATCTCAGCTAAAAGTATAAAATAATAAAATCTAGTAGATAGTAAAAAGGATAAATAAAAATAAAGAATCATTAACATGTTACAGAAAACCATTAGTAGAAATATGACATAATGACATTTTTCTAAAAAATTGATAGCTGAAGCTAAATAAAATTATTCTTCCAAAAAATCTCAGCTAAAAGTATAAAATAATAAAATCTAGTAGATAGTAAAAAGGATAAATAAAAATAAAGAATCATTAACATGTTACAGAAAACCATTAGTGGAAATATGACATAATGACATTTTTCTAGTCTGTATTTCATTTAAGGGGAATTTAAGAATGGATCTACTTGACAGTCCCAGATGAAAAGAGCAGAGAACCTTCTTAAATAATTGGCTGCAAAAAACAGAATGCCTGTATGTAATTTTAAGCAAAACTATTTATTGGAAAAATACTGAAGTCTCAGAATCATTAGGATGATGAAATGCCAAACAAAGGATTAGGCAGCAGAAACTACAGCAAAGGTCTCACGCATAAACAAACTGATCCACACATTGTAGCTATCACTATAAGGAAGGAATTCCCTGGCCCAGGTCTTCGTCATTCAACTTCTGAAATACTGAAGGCATTGTTGGCTAAGCCTACATTCTTTCCCCATTCATTGGCTTTGCCCTTTGACTGCCATAGCAGGAAGTGTACACCAAATACCATGAAGAAGACACATCTTGGAAGAATTTCCTTAAAGTGAGATTGAAGAGAAATTGCAATATGAGAAGAGGAATTAGGTTATCGGAGGGAAAATAGTTTACATTTTCAGATCATGTTCACATATACAGATACAGTCATAAAACTGATATGTACAAGACTCTATGAGGGTAACATCACTATACTTGCCATCTCACAGCAACCACAAGTTGGCAATGGCTCATCCTGGCAAACACCCCAGTCTTTGAGTAAGCTTTTGATGTGTGGGGTTCATTTAGTGAACATTTTCATAGTAATAAACTTATTAATCTCATATAAAATAATTAAACTTTCTATGTTGTTAATATTGATAAAATTAATATTTCAGAGGCCTGATATAAAGTCAAGAGATATAATTATGCTATATTTCTAATGTTTTGCTATAATATGTTAATTTCTCTGTTTTTATTCATCCTTTTTACTTCCTATTGGATTTCATTACTTTAACACTTTTTAGAAGGGTAGAGGAGGGAATGAAAATTCAAATTAATTCTCTCTCTCTAACTGAAATTTAAAGTAGTTTTGCTTTAAAGGCCAGATGATTGTGTAATGGCTACATTTTGTTCCTTTTTTTCTAACTGTTTTAGTTTAAATATCTTTCTTCTTATTATCATCTAGAGATTTGTTTGTTTTTCATCTTGGATCAAGACAAATTTTTAAATTTAGAAATATTTTAATTTTGTTTATAGCATCATGAACAATTATGATATTAATGTATAGTCAGCATTGTTCAAGGTATATTTAAGAAATATTCTCAGAGCAAAATGCAAAGATCAAAATAACAAGCAAATGTATTTGTCTCTCTTGATGAGTTTTTTCTCATTCAATCTATCTTATGTGAATGATGGAAATATTTTACTGCAAGGACTGTTCAAGTGGAAATTCAGGCTGACAATTTCTACAGGCTCTCTGATGAGGGTTCTGAGCCTGGAATATTATTCTTTCTTAATGATATAGAATTTGTGTCAATGGTCAACAAAGTCTTTATGAATTTTACAGAAAACATTTATATATAACCACTGTATTAAACAAATATGATTATCACTTTATTTTTCCGTTTTTTACTTCGTATTTGAAAATAACTTAAAATGTAAAGAAGAGTTTCAGAAGTAAAATAGTACAAAGAACACTTGTTTACATTTATAGACATATCTGTTGTTGAATTTTTTTTTTTTTAGGGGAGGGGGAGGCAACCCTTGGTTGACCTCACAGATTGCAAGGACTTTGTCAGCTTACGATCCTCCTTATATTTTTTATTTTTTACACCTATAGCACCTGGTCTTCCTAGGTGGTCTCCCATCCAAGTACTAACCAGGCCCCACCCTGCTTAGCTTCTGAAATCAGACGGGATTGGGCTTGTTCAGGGTGGCATGGCAGTAGCTGATGTTGAAATTTTATCTTTTGTTTTATCAATTGCTTTCCCTCTCCAGTCCCTCTCTCTCCCTACACACACACACACACACAGAAACACACACACACACACACACACACACACAAACACACACTTTTTTTCCTGAACTGTTCATAATTTATTTGTATCATAGACCCTTATACCTCAGTACTTCAGTGTGTTTTTTTCTTACATAACCACAATATAGTTATCAACTTCATAAATTTAAAATGGATAGAGTCTTTTAATCTAATCCATGGTTAATACTCCAGTTTTGTCATTTTACTAAGTAATTTCTTTATAGCATTATTTTCTCCATACAGTATTGGATCCAGTCAATTATTGCATTTAATTAGTTTACTTAACATCCTTTCATTCATAGCGTTTGCATAGCCTTTTTTTGGCATTTATATCATTGACCTTTCTAAATAATACAACAACCTCTTTTTGCAATTGAATTTTCCTCACTTTTTCTTTGCTTGTTGTTTCTTTATGATTAAATTCAGGTAATGCATTCTTGGCCAGTATATTACGTAGATGTTGTTTTGTTTTTTTTCAGGCATTCTGTTTTCAGTTACATAATATCTAACTGTCCTTCATTGCTGATATTAACATTGATTACCCAGTTAAGATTCTGTGTGATTACTGTATAATTAGTGTGTGTGTGTTTAATTTTTCTTACACATATAAGTAGTCTGTGGAGAGACACTTTAAGACCATGCAATATTTTTCTCCTCAACAAAATCTAGTTTAATGTTTATTGACGATTTTTTCCTGATCGAATATTCATTAAAATAAGTTGCAAAATGATAACTTTGTAGCACTTTTTTTACATTTGTCTTTGGTCCTTGGCATTCAACCATAAGCAAGAAACTTTCTTTTTTTTCCCATAATTAATAATTGGTATGAAGTCATGGATTCCTATTTTTTTTACAGAGTTGTTAAATAATTCCTGTAATTTAACATGTTGGTATTCAAATAGTTCATGATTTTGCCTCTTCAATCTGATTCCTGTGAGAATTATCCCCACAATAACTTTCTTTGTGAAGCGCTTCTTACTTTGTATTATAACTACATATTTTATGCTCATCTTGTATCTAACTTGTCCAACCCCTAAATCAGCCAATTTCTGAGGGGACCTGGTTTGTTATAGTGGAGAAGGAATCAGTGATCAGTGTCTGGGAGCTAAGTATGCTTATTTTTACTAAAGTACTTATTTGCTTTTTCTTTTGTTTTGGCCTTTCTATGAGACAGAGCTAAGAAGTATACAAAGGAATATGAACATATAAAGCACATATAAACAAATATGCATACATATACATGTCCATGTGCATTCATAATCAGTACATATTATAGAAATCATAAATTCACCAGATAATCTCAAATTTAACCTATCTCCACCAAGTTTTTTCTTACCTTCTCTTATTCCATAATAGTATGTCCAAACTTCTACAGTGAGACTGACTCTCCATGTCAACATAATTACATATTTAGTTGATCCTGTAACTCATCGATTTAATTTTATGTTCTGAAATGTAACATGTTAACAGGTTTCCAAAAGTAAAATAAACCTATATACAGAACAGCATTATTCCTTCTTGTCTCTCTTTATCTCACTATTCTCCATTCCTGGTATGTAATCAATTTTAATGTTTTTGGTTATCCTTTCTATTTTTTTTTCATTTTGTAAGTATAAGCAAATAGTTCATTTTCTAACTTTCCCTTCTTAAAGATTAACATACCGTATATAATCTTTCGTGTTTCTTCTTTTACTTAATATTTTCCTCTTCCAACAAGGACGTTGTTAGCCTTTTTTTTTCCCTCCTAATTTAATGGTAGGAAATTATATCCCATTTTAATTTTGTATTTTAGTTTTAATTTGTATTTCCTTGATGAGTGAAGTTGAATATCTTTTCATATACTTATAAAGGATTTTTATATCTCTTTTGCAAATTTTTCATGCCTTTCTTATATACTGTTTGCTTGTTTCTGGTCAACTTTTAAAAATTCTTTATAATCTTGGAATATTGAGCCATTATCTATAATATATGTTAACAATAGTTTCTTGTAAATTTTTTAATTTTAATTTTTCAATCAGAGTTGACATTTAGTATTCTTTTATATTAGTTTCAGGTGTACAGCATAGTGGTTAACATTTATATAATTTACAAAGTGATGTAAAGTACAGCATAGAGTTTATATTACATCCCCTATTTTGTAACTACGAATTTGTACTTCATAATCCCTTCACCTTTTAGTATCATGTAGTTTGCCCATTCTCTTTTTTGTCTTTGTTCACAGTATTTTTTCTCATGCAATTTTTTAAATTTTTAGTCAAATTTACAAATCTTTTCCTTTATTTCCTCTTCTGTAAAATTTTCTCTACACTCAGGTCATAGTACAAGTCACCACAATATCATGTTTTAGATAATTTGTTATTTGCCTAAGTCCACAGGTATAGTAGTGACCAAGCTAAAATTTCAAATCTGAGTGAATACAAAGAATGTGAGGAAAAGTTGCAAGTGACACTTCTTCTCCAAGAAGATGGTAAAATCACTATGCCTGGGAGATAAAGCGATATGAAGTGATATATAACTGCACAATACGAAGTATAAACAGATATTTTTAAAAGATAAGGAATTCTACTTTCTCAGCACTAAAACCTGATGCTACTAACTCAGATTTGAAGGACACAAGAGATATAAAAGACAGAAGAAAACAGTTAGGATCCAAACTGAAGGTAGGGAATTTAATAGGTGATCCCTGAATAAAAATAAAAACCCCAGATAGCAGTGCCCTCGTTGTAATGGTAAATGGGGGAGAAGGGGCAGGAAACTGACCCCCTAGGAAGGAATGGCCAAGGAAGTAGCTTATTGTTGGAAAGAAAGAAAAAATATCAGAAAAAGTGTAAGTGCTTGCACATATATTGTTGGAATAAATTAATATGTGAAAAATGTAGAAAACCAACATCACACCTACTTCTTCACTGAGAAATAGTTTGAGGATTGTATTTAATTGTTTTTTATCTGAGTTATCTTTTTAGAGTTGCTAGTCAGCTTAGTTCTATCCTATGCTAATTTGAAGATGCAGAGATGCTTGGGAATTTTAAATTATATTTTCCAGATATTCTTTTGGATTTTATGTTTTTAGCGCCATAATATGCCATCATACTATTTATCATTTTGTGTTGTACTAGCTAAAGGATAGGGTCAAAATATTACAAAGGATCATCTCCCTCAACCTGCCCTGATAAAATAACTGTACCAAACTTGGGTCTTCTTTCCTCTTCCCATTTATTTCTCAGGCTTTTATAAATGCAAGAGCAGCTTAAGTATTAGCCGTTCTTGATAATAATGAAAAAATAGGAGTGTAAGAAATGAGTATTAAGATATCTTTGGTAATCATTTCAACAGTTGTTTTAGTTTATTTCTTAATGTAATAATTTCACATATAGGAAAAAAATAAAACCATCAGAACATCCTCAGGAAAAAGTACAATTTATATTATTCTAGGCTTATTGCTTGGAAATGGTTTTACAAAAGCCAGAATCTTTCTGTGTGCCCCTCTGGGAATTTCTGTTTCTTGGTTATAGTAGGATTTATAACAGAGCTTTTTCACAGAGACATTAAGGAAAAGACTACTGTTCTCATTCCATTTTTAATAAACCAAAAACAGTGTATAAAAATAAAAGTTTAAAAGTATAAATTATATATTCAGTGCACACCTTCTAGAGTTGAAGAAATTCTTCTTACTAAAATATTTCTATCTTTTAATGAAATAATGTATAAATTAAATGATGACACCATTAGAATAAGTATGTCAATGTATACAATTAAAACAGGTACCTATGCCAATATGTTTTAAATGTAGTTGGAAAATTAAGTCAGAGTCATTATTTCAAAGTCACAATTATAGTCCTGAAAAAGATAACTATAAATATTTCATATTACATATGACATTACATCTTAACTTACTACAGTACATGAAATATATTAGGTAGATCTTCAATAAACATGACTTTTCTTCCTATCCACATTTATGTTTAACTATCTATAATTCATCAAGGTATTTTCAAATAGATTATAAATCTTACATAGTAAATAAGGGAAAGACAAAAATACTAATTCTAACAATACAGCATTTTCTTATCTACAATCGTGGGCTATAAACTGCTTTGTGGCCAAAAGGAATGCAACAGAAAAGAAAAATAGACTATCTGGTTATTATAAAATGTTTTTTGAGATCAAGAGAGCTGATATAGGTGAAGAGAACTTTAGTACATATATCTGCATCTTATACAGGTTTGTAATGTGGATGCCCTCAATATAATTTATCACCCAACATTTAAGCCTGCAAAATCTCATTGTATGTAATAGCAAACCACAGTATGAGCCAGACATATAGCTTCTCTTTATTTTGCGAAACACTTTTACATCACTATACAAAATAAGGTATTACCTCTTTCAGAATAAGGAATAACTGTGAGTATACTCTCAAATTTCAAGGAACTGGTATAATCTTGCTACATAAATATTTCCAAAAAATTAGACTTTCTCATCAATTGATATAGACTATATATATGTACTGATTTTATTTATATGAAGCCCACGATCAGAAGTTATTTTATGGTATATATTTCAAAATTGGGCAGTGTGATCGACCAAAGAGAAGCATAAAGAAACTTTCTCAGGTAAGAGAAATATAGTATTTTTTTCAATTTGGATTGAGGTTACTTTTTGTATATCATTGAAAAAACTCATCTAACTAAATAAGTTTAATTTTGTTGTACGAAAATTATATCTTAACAGATATTGTCTCAATATGTACTTTTTAGATTTGTATCTGTTACGCTCCAGTAAACAAACAAACAAACAAACAAACAGAAACTACTCTAACTACTTCAATCAAAAATGGATGTAATTGAAGTTACTTGGTATTTACAAAACTACTAAATGGCCTGAAGGACAGAAGGTCAAGAAAGCCCAAGTTCAACCCTTTCTTTCAGTCTAGAAGTTGCAAAAACAAGGGGAAAATAACTGTGATGTACACAGGTGCCTCTGAGATTAAACTGGATGCTCTGCAGATTATGCTCATGGAGGTAGGCTCACATGTGCTTCTCTTCTATTCTGTCAATCATGTGTGATTGGCTTCCACTGATGGAATATAAAATCGAACACTGTAGGCAGATAGCCTGAGAAATGTGAGTCTCAGGAGAACACAGAAGGCAGAAAATGGTGCCTATCATGCATCTATCTATCTATCTATCTATCTATCTATCTATCTATCTATCTATCATCTATCTATCATCTACCTACCTACCTACCTATCAAGGAGGGAAAGAAAAGTGTGGATTTTGTTGTAGGTATATCTATGCTTTATTCCTTGTATTGCCTAGTAGTATTCTATTATATGAATATACCACAATTTTCTTGGTGGTTATTTGGCATTTTCTCAATTTTTCATTATTGTGAAAAAAAATTACTATTGTTTTACAAGTCTTTCTGGAGAATCATGTTTTTATTTTGCTTGGGTAAAAAAATTAAGCTATTGCTAGTTGGAAGAGTCTAAAAATACCAGTGGGGGCAAATTATTCTCAGATGTCACTTCTATATGCCTACTGATTTTCCTCTAGAAATACTTTGAAATTACTGAAAGGGCAAGGTTAAAAATTTCTAAGTTTTGATTGTAGATTTTTCTCTTTCTCCCTTCATTCTTCTTTTAATGTATTTTAAAAACTATTCTTTTTTTTAATGTATTTTAAAACTCAAATCAGGTACATATAAATTTATTGTCTTTTTCATGATCATTTCCTTTTTATCTTTATGAAATATCCAAAGATAAAACTCTGCTAATCATCTTTATTAAAATATAAATTTACTGATATATATAAAATCACACTAAGATTTTTTTCAAACTAGGATTTTTATGACTAAGTTTGCATTGCATATTTTCTTTCATCCTTTTACTTTTAACTTGTATATTTTTAAAAATTAAATATGTTTCTTATAACTAGCTTATAGTTAGTATTTCCTTTTGTATCCATTCTGAGAAACTCTCCTTTTTAATCAGTGTACTTAATATGTTTACATTTAATGTAATTATTGATATTTACAATTCATTTGAATATTTTGTTTTCTGTTTCTTTATTCCCTTATTTTTTACTGTTGTTACTTCATTTGACCTACTTTTTAATAAATTGAGTATTTTTAAATAGTCTATATTATGTCCTCCACTGATTTCTTTAGCTATCTATATTTGTGATTTTTTGTGGTTGCTATAGAGATTAAAATATACATTAATTTATCACAGCTTACCCTTAAATAATAATAATTCATGAAAATTATTTGTTTTTCAAAAGTATAGTTATATCATCCCCAAAACTCTTTGCACTTATTCTGCCATATATTTTATATAATTATGCTATAACACCAATAGTATATTATAAATTCATGCTTTAAAATATTAGTAAAGTTTTAAGTTGATATGCATTGTAATATGCACACTATTTTATATATACTCAAGTATTTACCCTCTGTGTTGCTTCTTATTCCATTTTGCAGATCCAAGTTTCATCTTATTCCAACCCTTTCAGCTAGAAGAATTGCTTCTAGCATTTCTTATATTGCAAATCTATTGGAAGTGAATTCTTTCAGTTTTTATCAATTTGATATAGTTTATATTTTAATTTTTGAAGACTATTTCACGGCATGTAAAACACAAGATTGATTGCTTATTTTTAACACTTTAAAAGCATGTTTATATTGTCATTTCAACTCTATTTTGAACAAACAACTTTCATTCTTTTTTAAATTTTTTTGTATAGTGTCATTTTTCTTCTCTCTGGTGGAAGATTTTAAGTTTTCCTTATCTTTTCTTATTTAACAGTTTGACTTAGACCTCCTTAGTTGTTATTATTGATTATGATGGCTAATAATAGCATTATATTAATTAGCCTAATTTTATCTAACCATAAATTTGAAAGAATTAAAAAGTACATTATAAGTTTTAATCATAAGAATGTCCAGAAAGAAAAATATATGCAAAATAGTATGTCAAATTTAGTAAAACCAAGAGATAATTGAAAATTAAATTTTTTCTTTGAAAGATATGTTAGTTACTGAAGATTTAACAGCACTGATAGGTGTTCTTTCAAATTTCTATTTCTACATATATTTTCTGCAGGCATCTTTCTGTTTCAGAATCTTAAGATGAACTTAAAAGTTCATCTTACAATAAATCCACATCTTAAAGGAGAGATGGCAATTTCCATATTAAATGTAAATACCACAATACAATTTAAACTACATTTATACTCCATTTTTAAAGGCTACTATAAGATTTTATGAAAGTTAACTACCAATATTTTTTCTGCCATAAAACAATGCATCTTAAAGTTCTTTCCACTCACCACTTAGTTCAAAATCATCTGGAGTTCATGTTAAAAAGGCAGATATATGGAATTTGCCTCAGGCTATGTGAATAAGAGCGGAAAGATGACTTATTGGTGGGCACAAGAAAGTTTATTTTTATAAGTTTTCCTCTTCTCTCTGGGCCAGAATAATGTTTGGGAATCATTTTTCTTAGAGAGGCAAAGGGATATTTCTAAAATAATGTAACCCAATATATATAAAATATTAAACTTATATTGTAACTTGACCTGATGCTTTATACTACTCAGTAAAGTTAATTTCAGTGACATATCTTTTAATAAAAGCATGGAACTTTAACTTTGTTGTGACTAGGGTTACACTTTACCTCACCGTAGGTCACTCTATATAGAAAAATAGGTCAATTTCCCAGGTATATCAGTCATATTGTTATATATTTCCTAATAATGTAACATTTTAGTAAAATCTGTATCTCATTTGGATTCAGCTCTGAAAAAATAAAAAGTACTCCACAATGAATTGCGTGTCAGCAAAACACAATAATTAGTAGTTACAGCATAAAAATGATAGCCAAATAAGCTTGATATGAACATTATCATTATCAGTTGTCAAACACATTATGTACTATAAGCTTCTTTACCATTTTTAGTCTCTTTTTAGGACTTTGGTATGGATTAAATGGTTTATATAAAATTTCTAGCACAAAATAGTACGTACCCTTTAAAAAGTATAATTTTGTCAGTGTACTTTTCATCAAAACATTGGATTTAATATCTATTTTATGTACTAAAGTTTTGTTCAAAAGCAATCATTTATAGCAGCTCAGAATCTCATAGAGAGAAAAGCCCAGCAGATCTACAATTTAGAGTTGTCCCAGAGGCAATTTCATAACACTGAGAGTTTAGCTTAACCCCTGTGCTTAATCACTGAATAGTTATAATGAATCAAACATCGTCAAAATCATAGCATTCCACATTTTCCCAGTGATATAGCTAAACTCAAATCTCGCAGCCTCAACTAATTCCACATTCCTATATCCTGCTTCTTCTCCACCTAAAGTATCTTATATTCTAGCCTAAGTTATAAGTCAGAACTGTCAAAGTGTCAGGAGAATAAGATTGCTGTCTCAAAAAAGATTAGGGTAAGACTACTTAGGAGACCTAATCAGTACTATAGAACCAGGTAACTAACTATACCTACTGAGGAAGCTCTTGCTCTTAGCTTTGAAATCGCTCACTGTCTACTTGTGCCTAATATATCTGGCATATGTTCTTTCTACATGTATAGACCAGTGTTGCTGCTTTGGGATCAGCTGATATGCTTGCTGTAAAGAAAAATTTTATGGCATCCTCTTAGCTTTATAAAATATCTTTCAATAGTTTACAGGTTATGAATCTGCTTATTTTTCCAGTAAATATTGTATGAATCAAAGTTTGGAGAGCCACTCATTTGCCACTTGGATGTGCCTGGCTGAATTATTATTTTAGGGCCCCTTGATAGGGTAATCTTTTACCTTGAATTTCCTGATATGACAGCGAGAATGGTACTTGTATTTGCTTAGAAAGGTGCATCTCTCATTTGCATTCCAAGTGGATATGTAAGAGAAGTAATGGTTAAAATCGTCCATATAGATTTTGAAAAATGTCTTTTCTTACATTAATACACATGTTAATTTCATCATAGCTTCCTCTTCTAATTTTCAAGTTAACAGACACACATTGGTAATAGATTGATATCTATAAACAGATAACCACTTAAATAGTTCTAGTAAAGCAGTTTTCAAAAGAAAATACAACGTAGAAAATGGTAGTAGATTTGTGAAAAATCTACACATAAAGGAATTAATTTGTTTATTTGTATATCTTAACCCCAGTACCAAAGAAATTAGAATTCAGAATCTTTTTGTCAAATTGACTAATAACTATACCTCATAAAAGACTTTACTTTTGTTTCAAAGTATGTGCCATAAACATCCATTTCTCCTGAGAATGTTACTTGCCCTTGCATTCATTTCTCCCTTTCACTATCACTAGTAATTCAGCCAAGGGAAAAAAAATATCTTGAACTATGTGTAAATTATATCTCTACCTTTCTTCAGTTTTACGAATCTGTATACATTTGTAAATAATATATAATTTATTTTAAATTCTATAAATGGAACCATGTATTTTTCTATGTATATATTTTTATTTCATTCAGCATTATTATTTTTTACTAAATTTATTAGGAGTAATTAGTTAATAAAATTATATAGGTTTCAAGTGTACAATTCAATAATATGCCATTTGTATATTGCATTGTATATTCACCACCCAAAGTTAAATTTCTTTCTGTCACCATGTATTTGACCCCCTTTACCCTTATCTACTTCTTCCCTTCTCCCTTTCCCTCTGGTAACCCTTAAACTGTCTGTGTCCACGAGTCTCTGTTTATCTTGTTCATTTGTTGTTTTCAGTTTTATATCACACATATTAATGGAATCACATGATTCTTAACTTTTTCTGTCTGACTTATTTCGTTTAGCATGATAATCTCAAGATGTATCCATGTTGTCACAAATGGCAGTATTTCATCTTTTCTTATGGCTGAATAATATTCTCTCAGCATTATTTTTGAAATGAAGCCATATTCATTGTGTGGATTAATCAATATATGTAAATATATTTACACATTCTAATCTTGTTAGACATTTGAGTTGTTTGCTCTTTGAAGGGAGTTTATATGAACCTTTTTAGATATAGTGGCAAGTGTTTTTCTGGAGTGCATAGAAAGGAGTAGGATTGATGGGTCCTAGGATGTTCATATCTTCAACTTTAGTATAAGTGCCGAATAGTTTACTAAAGTGTTTTTACCACTTTATACTCCTACAAGCAATGGGTGAGTTGCTCATCTTGCTCCACATCCTTTTCAACGTATTATTTTCTTTTTTGATGAATCAATCTTTCTTTCTTTCTTTCTTTCTTTCTTTCTTTCTTTCTTTCTTTCTTTCTTTCTTTCTTTCTTTCTTTCTTTCTTTTTCTTCCTTCCTTCCTTCCTTCCTTCCTTCCTTCCTTCCTTCCTTCTTTCTTTCTTTCTCTTTCTTTTCTTTCTTTCTTTCTTTCTTTCTTTCTTTCTTTCTTTCTTCTTTCTTTCTTTCTCTGCTTTCTTTCTTTCTTTTCTTTTCTTTTTCTTTTCTTTCTTCCTTCTTCCTTCCTTCCTTCCTTCCTTCCTTCCTTCTTCCTTCCTTCCTTCCTCCTCCCTCCCCTCCCTCCCACCCCCTCCACTCCCCCTCCTCTTTCTCTCTCTCTCTCTCTCTCTTTCTTTCTTTCTTTCTCTTTCTTTCTATTTATTAAATTTATTGGGGTGACACTGGTTAATAAAATTCTATAGGTTTTAAATGTACAACTCAATAAAACGTCATATATATATTGCATTTTGTGTTCACAACCCAAAGAACACATGTTGTTTTCTGAATTAATTTTTTAACCAGTTTTCTAGGTTGAATAGTATCTAATTAACATATGCAACTAATAATCATATTCTATTTGTTTACTGGCTATTCCTCTTTAAAAAATGGCTGCTTGAATCTTTGACCACTTTTCCAATATTTTTGCACAGATATGTATTATATATTATACATTATATGTAATATAATGTATAAGATATATATTATATTACATATATTAGATATATTATATTATATTATTATAGTATAATGTTATGTTATATATAATGTATAATATAAATCAGGATGCTAATTCTCTGATTTCAGATTATCTTTCATCCACTTTTGGTATCTTTTGTAAAAATGTATTATTAATTTTAATGAAATAAAAACGATCATTTTTTTATGATTTGTGTATTCTTTAGGAAATCTTTTCTTATCCTAAAACTATAGTTGTTTTTCTATATTATTTTCTGTATTTTTCATAGTTTTATCTTTCCCATTTAAGTATTTAGTCCACATAGAATTCATTTCTAATAAAAGTGAAAAGTAGCTGTCTAATTCTTATATGTTTCTTTGAATAACCAATCGTTGCAACATAATTTTTGCTTATCAGTATTTTCTCCACTGATATGTAATGCCACAATTATCAGATAAATAAGGTACATTATTTATGGGTCTGTTCTGAACTTTTTATCTTGTTCCATCTTCCCATTTGCCTATATCTATGCCAAAACCATGCCATTAATTATTGTACGCTTAAATTTTTATTTGCGGCAGATAAGATATAGCAACATGTGCTTCACCTTTCTTCATAATCTTTTATTTACTTCAGGTGTATCTTGATTTATCATCATTTGGGTGCTCTATGGAATAGTTTTCACATAGCAAGTCACAAAAAGGTTAATACAGTACTTCCCAAATGTTTTCACCTTGTGGTATACATTGACACCAATAGCATTAGTATACTTGGGTTAAAGAATGAGATTGTGCTCATGAGAAATGACCAATCTAGGTTGGCATGGAATATGTTTCTAATTGTCTCCAAAACTTTCATCAATCCTAAAGCTAAACGATTAATATTTTCATTCACTTGTAACTTTTTCATGGCACAGACATGTTATATGATACACCACTTAATTTGAGAAGCTGTTTAAAAATTTGTATTATCTAGCATTTCAGGTGTTTTAGACTAGAGAGTAGTTCTAGTATGGCTAGAAATAAATCTCTTTTTTAAATGGAATTCTGTTATCTGGTTCCAATGTAGTCATTTGCAGTCATGGGCATGCCATTCCTACTAATTTTACTTGTTTTATTTTTTACCAAAGTGTTGGGTATACCACTAAAGTGTTTAATAACACACTTGTGAGAGTCTTGATTGTTGAACCATATGTCTTTCTAAATGTAGAAACATTATCCAAAAGCTGAAAAGGTGCTCAAGATTTTCTTTGTGTTCCTGTCTCTTCTTTAACACAATTTATATATTAGTTCTAAGCCTTTTCAAGTGCCACAGGCAGTAGATCATGGTTAAAAGAATTATATTTTGTAATGCTGCTTTGAGTCTGTGGGATGTAACATTCTCTGTAAAGATTTTATTATTGCTAAGGGCAAGAAATACTTTATTTTCAACATCAAAAGTAAGTAAGATGTTGCTCATCTTAGGCGTCCAGGAATATATAATAGAACCAGAATTACCTCAGGAAATAGAAGTTAACATTTGTAAACTCTGAAGAATTTAAAACTGTTATTCTTTCTGCAGACAGTGAATAACTTTCTCCAAAACAACATTCTAACTTTTACATTCCTTCAGCTGTAAAGCTGTGCATGGACTGTTAGAACTAAAAGTGAATAGGCTAGGATAAGCAGTAGCTGCAAATCTATAGTCTTGAATGAAGACCCAAGTTTCAGTACCAGAGGGATTACGATCCAAGATTTTTTAAAAATCAGGCAAAATAATAAGTATATTATCTCATAAATAGATGGAATACATTTTTAAAAATAGAGTTTCATTGTTCTGCTAGCATTTTTTCTTTTTTTAATCTAAGTATATTATACCAACTACAATGAATGACAGGCAACATGAGATTAGACTCAAGATCTTGGGTTCATTTTCTTAATTTCTCCCTTTTTTGTTTCCTATGTTCAAATAATTTGCATTATTTTCATCTTCTGAACATAATGTAAAATGGGAAAATCCTGACCTCATGTAATCATTGTGAAATTTTAAAAGTATGTATATATTATATATATAATATATGTATAAATATAAAATATCTTTCACAGAATATTTTTACAGAATGCTATTTAGAGAATGTTAGGGCTATACCTAAAAATTGAATGAGATTTTTTTTTCAGCTATATACTGGAAGTTTTTCTTTCTTATTCTTTATTTTTATTTCTGAATGCTACATTTTTATTACATTCTTAATAACTTGACATTCATACATAGAATATCAATGTCTTCTAGTTAGAAATATAAAGAATATCACTAGTGACTATTCAGTGGTTTTCTGCTTCAGTATAGTTCAGCTTGAGAACTCTCTAGGAACACAGACATGTTTCTTCATTCTCTTAGCTATTTGCACATCATTAAATTTGTTTCACATATACTACTGGAAGACTTCAGAATGATATAAGTTATTCTGTTCTTATGATAAGTGGTTTTATATACACTCTACATTTTCCTGAGCACTTGTCTAATACTTATATCATGATATAGATATATGTATTTTAAACCATTGTTCTGATAAATTAAAATTGAAACCCTGCTACTATTCTAGCTTTTTACATTCCTTCAGCTGTAAAGCTGTGCATGGACTGTTAGAACTAAAAGTGAATAGGCTAGGATAAGCAGTAGCTGCAAATCTATAGTCTTAGATGAAGACCCAAGTTTCAGTACCAGAGGGATTATAGAATAAGTGCCTATAGAAATGCTTCTTTTATTTTTCTATAGAGGTTTAGAGTATGCATGGGTCATCAGCAATCGATGTGTGCATGTAAACCTTATTATTTCTTACCCTTTTTCCCCCCTTAACAATACAGAGTTGCTACATACCTATCTTATATTCATTTTTTTGACAAAATAGAAAAAGTAATATATAAGAAAAAAATCAAGAGAAATATGAATACTTTCAGATTGGCTCTGATTTTGAACTCTTGTGCCAAATTCCCTATTTTTCTCAATCCTATTTAGGTAATAAAGATAGAAAAATCATGATGAGAACAAATTTAGGTGCCATCCAATTCCATATACTACAGGGAACTGAATGCAGAAGTTACCAGATAGGGGGAATTACATAATACTAATTCAAGTATTTGTTTCCTGATAATAAATTTTGCATCATATGCATTTATTCATTTATTCATTAATTCCACCAATCTTCACTGATTGGCATTTTTCAGTTGGTTTTCTAGATACTATAAGTAGATAGCTGTCCCAAGGGGATAAATTGTTGTAAATATAGGTAAACAAATGGGGAGCTAACCTAAATACAGTGTAAAAAATATTTTTTAAGAATACACCAACTAAGCTGAAATATATTCTTCTAAAAATAACAGGGCAGTGTAAGAAGTTGGACAGAGATGCTTATATAGAATTTTATTTATATAAACTTGAAAAACAAGAAATAATAATCCACTGTGATGAAGTTACAATAGTGATTACTTTTGTAGGGTAATGCATAACAAGGGACATGAAGAGGCTTCTATAATATAAATAATATTGTGCAAAGTGTGGTTGCACAGATGTGTGCTCTTTATGAAAATAGAGTCATTCTTAATGCTGTGCACATTTTCCTGTTTCACTGTCCTATACAATATGTATGTGTAGTGTGTGTAAAGATATACATGCATGTATACATGTGTGTTGTTATACACATTCATATGGACACATGTATAGATGTAGGTATCCATACATAAACAGTATATACGCTGTGCCTGTACATGTGTGCTTATGTCTATATGTATGTAGAATGTCCTTGAATGTCCAATATCTAACAATTGTCAAGAAAAAAAAGAAAAAATGAGAATCTATTGAGGCTGACCTGGTATTCTGATGTACCATGAATAAAGAGTCCAATTTGGTAAGAGGACTAATATGAATTCACTAGCTTTCAACTCAAAATGAGCTATTCATTTGTAAATGAAGCACACGTTTTAAAAACATCTACATCTACATGTATATAAATATGAAGTAAACACAGATTTCTGTATCAGAGGCCAACTAGTCAGTCTGATTATTTACTTACAGAATATCTTTGTGCTGATTCCTCATGTCCCAGTCTCTACTCATTGTGATGAGGATAGATGTCATCTGCTCTTGGAAGGAGGGGCTATACTAGATAAGCAGAACTCCAAAATTATTCCAGCTCTTATATGTAGAAGCTTACACACCTGCTACTCCCCTCTGAAAAAGGGAAGGGAGACACCTTATCTCTCTAACATAAACATTCCTCTTTGAGAAAAGGAGGTGATAACCTTCTGTAATGTTAACAAAGGGCTCCATGAACCATAAATATCTCTTTGGTGATCCCTGTCTTTAAGTTCCAAGATTTTTTTGCCATTCGTTTATTCTTTAATCCATATCACCTGTATGTTTGACTCAGAAAGAACTGACCATGTATAAATTTTTTCATATGGAATAATTTTGCAACTCGAGACTAATAATATTTGTAAAAGTACTCATTTTAAAATTTAATTAGTTGTGTGCCTTCATTTGCTGTGAAGATATTTTAAGAGTTCTTTCAAATACAAGCTAAATTTTTCAAAAATCACACAGACAAGAAGAGCTTTAAATTTTTGCACCCTCACAAATGTTTGGTGAAATGTATAAAATTCAAATCAAAAGATACTTGAGAATGTTACGTCTAGGAAAGTTGCAGGCTCTCAGAGAGAGAGAGAGAAATCATAGAGAAAAAAGGAAGATATTATGAGAATTAAGGTTGCTCAATACCTAGAAATGCATGGAGAATGAAAAGAAAGTTTTTGAAAATTAGGAATATTGAATGAAACAGCTGAAGGATGAGTGATGTATATGGCTGGAATTCATTATCTCATGCAGAAATTCATTTACTTAACACTTTGTATCTTAGGTACATAATCCTTAATTTAAGTACTAGAAATCCAGCGATATATAAACTATTTTATTAGTGATAAAGTGAAAAGGTAGGAAATTAAAAAGTCAGTTTTATGCCACAATTCTTCCATATTACTTTGTTCGTTTAGTGGCCTTAGCCATATTACATCTACACAAAAAGTTAATGTTGAATATTTTAAATTTTATTCTTTATTTTACCAAAATGAAAACTTGAAAGTGCATTTTCTTCAATCAAAAAATGTTTTTATGTCATATAAAAGATTTATAGTAACTTCTTTTGCTTCTATTCATGATTTTCTGTATATAGAAAGAGATGGTGACCAATATTTCTGTGACCATCTCAACTTTTTGTTTGGTAGGTAATTTTAATATTCTACTTTCAGAAAAAAATATCAATTTTACTCTCTTAATTGGAAAGATAAACAGGGGGAGAAATCTCTTTTGTACAAACTAAGCTTTTTCCTCTTACATTTCTGAATAGATTGTAGCATGTTCTGTGTAAATTGATGCTGAAGGGAAGAAAAAGAAAATTAGTACAGATGTTTTAAATATTCTTTCAAAAATAATTTAATTATTTTTAGGGTTCCCCCCCCCGCCCCCCAGATCCTTCTTTTTTTGTATGTATTCTAATCATGGCCCTCTCTCTGGTTTATTCATTGGTAGGGTAATGTTGCATTATTAGCTACAAAAACTTTTGGAAAACTTATTTCACAGAGAGTTACTAGAGCATAATGAGCATAGTGACTAAAAACTTGGGCTCTGGAACAGATTTTGTAAGCTCAGATACAAGGTTCACTATTTCCTGGCTTTGTAACCTTGACAACTTATAGAACATGTTCTTTTCCATGGCTCAATATCTCTCTCTCTCTCTCTCTTTCTGTCTCATAGAAAATGACAGTAAAATAGTACTTATAACATAAAGTTATTATATAGTTATTATATGGCTTATAAACATGAGAGAGGCTAGGACTAAATATGGTTATCAAATTGACTATAATTATATGTGTAAATACTTTATTAAAGTGGAATATATTCACATATCACTTATGTAAAAATGATAATAAAAAGAAGTATATTTTGATAAAAGAACATATTTCTACATTTGAGCCTAATAATCTTACCTTGGATTGACATTTTTGTGGAACTAGCCTAGAATGAAACATTTAGTTTTGGTTTGTTTATTTGTAATTTTTGGATAGAAATATTTGACTTGGGAGGCTGTTGTGAAGGCCAAACAATATAAATTATTAATTCACCAAAATATTTAGTTCAATTTATCTATGTATCATCTTTCTTCTATCTATATACATATTTACTTATTCATATATCCAGGAAAAGGTCTAGACCATGAAGCTAAAGTGGTGAACAAAACAAAGAAAGACCTCTCCATTAAGAGCTACCACTTTCATTGGAGTGGAAGATATGCACATGAGAACAAATCTAGGTCTGAACATGACACATGGTAAAGGATTGAGAATATATCTGTTTCCCCGTATTCAGCTTCTATGAGAGTCCATTGCTGTCAATCTGTTGATTTAACTATGGGTAATATGTATGATATTCTAATATCAGAAGACACCACATGACAGCACACTTCTTTGCAAATGAATTAGATTAGTAAGATCCAAAGAGCAAACCATCTTATTAGTGAATATGTTACTTTACAGAAGTGTAGATACATGTATGTTTCTTCAAAAAAATATGTTATTTTATTATGTCATATAGACATGGCCCTTGATAACAAAATAAGAAATTGAATTAGTACATATTACTGATTTTTAGGTAATATATAACATAAGTAGAATTTTATTAAAAAGCTTTAAATATACTTCTGGCTATTCTTTTGGTTAAACTTCCTTTTTCTCAGATCCATTTTCAAATGAATTTTTAAAATGATTTGTGTCTACACATTCTGCTAAAATTGGGTAAAAATTTAAAATTAAATCTAACTCATAATGCAGGTTAAGATTTCATTCAATATTTGGTTAAATTAATAAAATAAACAGTTGCCATTACACTCCAAAGTTGATTACTAGGGAATAACTAATTAACTACTAACACTCTATGAAAGCCCACAAGAGAGCTGGTGACTTGAAGATTTCTGAGTACTTCAGCAATGCTTAGCTTCAAAGAGATATTAAAATGCTGCCACCTCCAATTTTATTTTGACTGTCCTTGGAAAGACTCCAACGAATTCGTTAAGAAGCCTACCACAGGAAGCCAAACGTCTTATGTAGTTTGAGGAGAAGAACATTTCTGATGAATAAAATACTTATTTCTTTTCATGAAGACCTGCTTCTCTAACGCACATCTAATAATGCATAATTTATCAATACAAGCATGACAAAGATTTTAAAGTTTTAGCTATTTACGTAGTTTCTCTGATGTTAGAGAAATAATACATTTGTAAAATCTGTGATATAGACCACTGTATATTTCAAATGAGAAAAGAAGGTATTTGTATAGTTGACTATGTTTGCTATTGCAATAATGGCATTTTTTCAATAACCCGCTTGAGTGCTATTGAGTACATATTCCCCTTAAGGCCTTCATTTTCATTATAAACAGACTACTACTGAGCCTACTTTTATATTCACAATAATTTGAAATTATGAAACAAGCAATTTCTGAAAGCTTTATTAAAGAAACACGGTATAAGCTAACCTATGTTGAAGCCTATTTTTCTAAAATTGGCACTGCATGACTGGTATCATTGCTAAATAGTATGTAAAGTATAAATTATATATTGAGATTGAGTTAGGGCATTCTTTGACAAAATCTACATTGAATGTGATGCTGAAAAATGACCCATTTAGTGGGACCTGAAATATAAAGCAATTATATTTTAGAATGGTTTAAAATGTGTGATCTTTGCAGCATATATATCCTTGGCTCAAAATGCTCCTACAATTTTTCTTTGATTTTGTTTTGTCTATGTTTGGGGGATTGTAATAATCAATGAAAAATAGAAGAATGAAATGAGAATGAAATCAAACTCAACAAAGAGTATATAGGGAATACTCTATATTAGCTCCTTTCAGACTTTCCTCTCTTGATAGTTTAGAAAAATGAAATAGAATAAATAGTGTCCATTTAACCCTGCTTGAACACTTGACTAGAGTTGTGGATTTTAATGATCAAAGTTCAAATTTCAAATGTTTCTGTTTGAATGAACTGTGTATGAATGTGCATATGAAAGCGTGCTAGTATGTCTTGTTTTCCTGTGTCTATGTATGTGCTTTACGGGAATAGAACTCTTCTTAGTTGGCATAAAAAGTAAAGTTTCAAAATGATAAAATCATATATGCATTCTAAGTGGATTTGATAAATATTCTAATAGAAATAACTCCTACATATATATGTGGCCATAGTTGGGTTATAACCACAAACACATTTTCCTTAGGGATTCATAAGACATCACAGATGTGTTGTTGGTCAGTATTTCACACCTGTTTCTGTCATCTTGTTTCATGGTTGGTGCCCTATCCCACAATGCATTTGGAGGCATTTTAGGTTTTCGTTGGTTTGCTTTTGTTTTTCAATTTAGTTCAATTTCAGTTTTACCAATTAGAGTTCTGGTGTCATATATTCAAATTCTTAAAGTTAAACTAAATTTCTTCTCTCTTTAAGATATACATTTTCATTTTGTATATTAACTCTTTCCTATACATATTCTATTTTATAATTTCTATGCCATTACATATAGAGTCTGTATCTTATGTAATTAGTCTACGGACTGCATTTTGGTGGAAGATATTTCGTTAGCTGTTAGTAATACTATTCTTTGTATCTAATTGTTTTGAATTTACCTTCTATTTTTTTTAAAATTTATTTTCTAGACAATCAGCTATATTGTATAACAATTTTTTGAGTTTTGCATCAAATTTCATATTGGCTACCAGGAAAAGAACAGGCCTGCCAGAGGGAACAAAAATAGCTAAATTTATCCTAGGCTTAAGGTGAAAAATGACACTATACCCTCTAGATTTTACCTTTGGGTCTGTAACTTATTTGTCTGTTTTGTTTATAACTACTTTTACTGATTTTATTCCTAGGTATAAAATCTCCCCAAAGATCTCACCCTTTATCTTTATCCCTTAATGCTGAAAAATCTAATACTGTCTTCCTATACATGTGTTAATGTTTAAAAACATGCCTCTGAATCTTGCTTGGTACTTGGGGAAGGTGGCATTCCACAAACTATCAATGACTTTCATAGTATATCTAACATATACTTATTTTCATAATTTGATACCATCTACATTTAATGACTTTTACATAAATACATACACATGGATTAATTGAAGTAAACTGCATTTCCATAATTTAGTTTTTCTATAAGTGAAATTAAACCTTTAAATTATAGATTCTTTTAGGGGTTAAATCACATGTTTCTTATTAAAGATAATTAACAGCTAGTAAGCTTATATAAAGTTGAATAATAAAAATGACTTCAAAAAAAGAAATAGTTTAGGAATCAGAATATCATTCCATGTTACATATATATCCTCATGTATTTGAGGTAAAAAAAAAAACAAAAAAAAAAACAAAGAACAAAAAACAAAAAACAGCAATGCAGACAAACACACATACTACCAAAGCATAGCATACTTTTAGTACCAATTTATAAATTTCCAATTCTGCTTACTGTAGAATTATTCCTTAAGGTTTTGATTAATGATAGGTGAAAAAGGAAGAAGCAGTTAATCCAAGTCTTATAAAAATAATTAGAAACAAGTTTTTCAAGGTAGTAACTTCATTGTTTTTAGAAAAATTGAGCTTTAGTCTTTTGAAAAATAACTATCATCAACTGATGTGTTATCATGGTACATTATTAAATAAAGTAGCAATGGCCTTTTGTTTTCTTAGAGCCAATTTACAGACTCAGAAGCTTCCAGAAATTAGAATAAATGATCATTTTGAGGGGAGAAATTTTCCTCTTCCAAAGATGTATTCAAAGCTTTCTTAAAGATATTACTTGCTTTGAAAATGAAGTGTCTGAAGAGTCTTGTCTATAATTAGGAAACATTAGATAAACTCTTTCCATTGTAAAAACAGATTGGAACAACTATTTCACAGTAAATCAGAATTTCGCTATCAAGTTATGTGATAAGCTCTTCTGTATTACTTAGTAAATCATAACGTGTGACAATAGGGACACTCAATAAGCTCCAAAGAACTGCATAATAAATCATGAAATTTCACAAGTTGCACAATAAGCTCCACTGTATTAGTCTCTAAATCATGGGCTTTCACAGTAAAGTTATGCAGTTATACTAAGAATTTATTTATTCTTTTCCATATCTACTGTTATTATAGGGTATTTCTCAGTCAAGAATGAAATTACATTTAACTGAAGTCCTCTTTCACATTAGCTACAGCCATATGTTATTGAGAAGAGTATGAGTTATTTGTGCGAGAGGAAAATGAAAACAATCTAGTTTCATTAAAATATACATAAATAATACAATTAATTCTAGCAACAACTTCAGTTTACATGTATGTGATAGAGAACTCATTAGAGTAAGTATTGTAAAAATGTATTTAATGTAGGTTAAAGCTTAAGTACTTAGAACAAATAGTAAATATGAATACATTAAACAATTAATGACAGGGAGAGATTAGATTAAGTTTAAGTAGACAGTCGTAATTACAGAAAATATGTGTGATGTGTGTGGGGGGGTGTGCATGTGTGTGTATGTGGAGAGAAACAGAGAGAGATGTTTATATGCAATTTTTTAAGAGGTGTATTTATTCTCTAATTTTGAAAGTTGTGAAATATATTTAAACTTTTCTATGATTTGTATTTTTATTTGATAGATATAATATGACATGTAAAATAGATGTTTAAAGGCCACTAGATTTGAATTCTAGTTCTCTTGCTTAAATAATATGTAACTGAATATTATTTATATTACATTTATTAATTTTTAAGATAATATTTTAAGAGAATAGCAAAAGTGAGCAGGCTTAACATGTATATGGGACATTCACTAAATATTGCTTAATGATTATTTCATTTTGCTTAATGATTATTACATATTTTTAAATTTTAATTTTAAACGCAGGTATTTTAAGAAAATATATGACATTTGTATGACATTTGTATAGGACAATACTTGTCCATGAGAAAAATTTGATACTTAGCATTAGAAAAATTTGTGAATAAAAATAAAAACCATGACTTTATATGTAAGATAGGAGGGCAGGAAGAGCCTTATTGACGTAAACACCACTGGGTCAAGAGTTTGTGAAATTTAGGCCTTGATTTCAGGGTGAAAACTTATGAAGTATCATTGACCAATTAGAGTATTTTTGGACTACCGAACCATACATAAACACACATGTACACACATACACACACGCATAATTAAATAATGTTCCAATACTCTACACAATTTTTAAAATGTGATTAAACCACTGAAAACAAGGGACCCTGCTGAATATCCAACATGATTCAAGAAAAAGCACCACTCTTAACATCTATTGCTAGCTACATTCTTTGATAGGAATAATAGCCAGATCTTGAAAACATTCTACCTCGGGTCCAATTATGAGCCAATATAGAAACTGTTTCCTTCTTTATTCTCTACACACAATAATTAGGGTTTCTCCTCTCTTTTATGATTTTCTTCTTTTGTTTTCCTCATGTGACACTAGGTTTGAGAAGTTTTTAAAGCATAAGCAGATTAATGTCCTATGTGCAATTGGCTTATTATAATCTAAAAAAGGCCATCTGTGAGACCCAAACTCAACATCTTTTTGTTGTTGTTTTTTTCTTAAAAAAATAATTTCTATGTAAAAATAAGTAAACATATAGTTACGTGTATGGATCACACCTTATTTTCAATTATAGTAGTTGGATAAGTTTTCAGAATATAGAAATACTAGGAATCCCCTGGTTAGAACTAGTGTACATACTGCTAAATTGCAAATATATAAATTGGTTGAATTACTAGGTAAAAATGTTTATAAATTGAAATTGGTTTGTCTTTAAAATTATATTTTATACAATTTTAAGAAATATTAGAAAAATTAATATAAGCACAGTAAAAACTCATTAATCATTTTTATGATTGATTGAAAAGCTTTGAAACATTTAAATAAAGCCCATTACTTTTTCATTGTGGTATTAATGTATCCACATCATAAAATATCAAGACTTTTAAGACAACTTTTAAGACAAAAATTTAAAGTAGATGTCTCATCAGTTCATGTAGATGATATTAAATTCCAGAAAAGTAATCATAGAACGCAGCAGGAGTTGATCTCAAGAATGTTAATGGAGAAAATGGCATAATTAATATTCTCAAAGTTCCACATGTAATATTTCTATTTGGGCAAGGCTAGAAAAGATGTCAAAACTGTATGCTTTGAATTTTGAAAGACTTTATTAGTTTTGCAAAATATGTGGAACATTACAATATTTAAAAAAGGCAAAACAAAACCCCTAATTCAAAAATAAATATTTTGTCATTTGCGTTTAGTTAGAAAATTTCATTCAAAATAATGAATCATTAAAGTTCAATTCATGCACACTGGATTCCAGACAAAACAAATAAGCTCCATTCTTCCTAGGTTCTCCCTCTTACAGCTAAAATGTCCTGGATATAATATAGTAAATAAGCATAGGAAGACTCAGAAAATTAGAAAGAAGATAGAGTTCCTAGGGACCTAGGGACTTGAGGAATGACATGGGTTATATTTTTTCTTTCCACATATCTTAGTGAGAGGTCCATGGTTTTATTTTTTCTTTCCACATATCTTAGACAAGGCAAGCCACACACACACACACACACACACACACACACACACACACACCCTCCAAAAAAAGCCTTTTCTTCTGAACTGAAGTACATGAAACTGGTGGCCTAACAAGAGAAAACCTCTTGGCAATACTAACTTTACTTTACCCAAGTACCAACATAATAATTACACCCTATTTATGGTTTTGTTGGGGCCAACTGTAAATCTTCAGCCTAACCTGCTTTCTTGACAGAAGCAGGCAGTAGTCAGCTTCATTCATTAGGTGGTGCTGTCTGACTGAATGGGCACTCTTCCTATAGGACTAAATGGTACTCCAATCTCATGCTAGGGTAGTGGCAGACTACTGTGATGACCTAAGCCTCCACTGCCACTTTACAACAGTGAGACTTCATGAAGCATCGCAGGGAGCTAGTTACTACTTCACTTTCTGCTCCCCTGCATATTGTTAGCAGGCTCCAACATTAAGCTTAACCTTATCATCCACGTGACACCAACAAGGTTGAATTCAGAGTTCTATATTTCAGGGCTAGTCAGACCACTACTTGTCTTTACCCCTGTTTTCAGCTGATTGCAGTGGGAAACTGAGCCTTCTACCCCTCTCCAGCATTAAAAAAAAAGAAAGAAAGAAAGAAAAAGAAGGAAGGGAAGGGAAGGGAAGGGAAGGGAAGAAAAGAACAGAGAGAGAGAAAGAGAGAGAGAGAGAGAAAGAGAGAGAGAAGGAAAAGAAAGAAAGAAAGAAAGAAAAGAAAGAAAGAAAGAAAGAAAGCAAAGTGAAAGAAAAAAAGTTGTTGTTGTTGTTGAAAGAAAGAAAAAAAAAGAAAGAAAGAAAAAGAAGAAAGAAAGAGAAAGGAAAGAAGGAAGGAAGGAAGGAAGGAAGAAAAGTAAAATGAAGATTGAGAGATGGGGCTAAATAGCCCTTTAATTCCATCACCTCCCCTGGTACCAGTGGGATGCAACAGTGAGCTACTAATAGTTTTTCTCTCTAACCTCAAATATTATATATTCATTTTTATCTCAATAGTTATAAAATAAGTATATGAAAAGCTTTTAATTACTTCAGGATAATCATATGCAAATAATCGTCTATTGATGTCATGTGTCATTGTCTGAAACCTTTCCTTCACACCAACAACTTCAGTTTATTTAATATTTGACCATTATATTTCAGTATCTGCTGCATGTTCTCTAAAAAATGAATATTATTCTATTTGGTGCCAATTTTTATTTTTCTTCTAAAATATCTTATGAATTAGTATATATAGAAAAATGATCATAATTATGTGAGGAGAGTGACATTATTTTCATATTTAGTTGAAAATCATTTTTATCTTTCTATTGACTGGACCTTAATTTTTATTTGCTTTCATTATAAAAAAATGTTCTGAAATTTAGCCACATTTAGGTGAGTTGTCCTCTGAAGTAATCAGATATTACACTGAAATTCATTTATCACAAAAGATCTATGTTTATATTGTATCCTTGGAAAATATGAATTAAGTAATCACAAATCTTAAAAAGTTAACAGTGTTATTTGTGCTATGGTGTTGTGTAATTTTAAGTAGTTAGTTGGTGATTCTAATGCTGAGCCTGAGACAGGGAATGTCATAGCTTTGTATTGTTTTGTAAATAAGTGATTAACAATCTGAATTAGCCATTAGCGTACTTCAAATACAAATGACAAACTTAATTTTGAATTTAAGAACAAAATCGTATGTCCAAATTATGTATATTATTTGTCGATTTCATTTGGAATCAAGGTAGTTGAAGGTTACATATATTTGAATGGAATAATAAAATTAGGTTTGAAAAAATAAATTTAAGAAAGAAGCTCAATTCTATGTGATTATAGATTACATCAAAAGTCATCAATCATTTTAGCCAGTTCTTGGTTTTAAAGGTATCCTTTAATCTATATGCATTGCTCTTTTATTATAAATAGGAAGGTAGGATGTATATTTTTGTATTAACATTATATGTGTATAGAAATCAACTCTACCATTTCAATAATAACTCATGTAGCAAGTTGAAATGGGAGTTCTATTTCTGATGAGCTCTGCAATCATCTATATAGTTATATTTAAAATCTAAAACTAATAAATAATATAAAATACATTTTTTATGTTTTCTTAAAGGCTAGGTAAAATATTTCTCCCAGGAATGAATATATTCTGTAGTTATAATGAAAACTCATTTTTTCTTTTACTCACATATTTATATCATTGTCCTCAAATGTTACAGAATTTCTAGCACATGTGTCAATTTTAAGATTAATGAAGAAATTTTGTGAATAAATATTAGGCAAAAAAATGATTATGCAGTTGGAAGTTATTAGCCTAATTTAGTGGGCCAGCCTAAAAAATACTATAGGTAGCTTATATAATTTAAGAAACTTCAGAAAGCAGCTCACTTCTCCAAAATAGCTTCCCCTTTAGCCAATTTTAGTCTCTTATATTAACTTCAAAGTGGAATTATTATCTTTATTAAATTGGTTGCTTTTCTAGCTAAATAAATCCTGATATTGCAATACAAATACCAGGATATTAGCATACACAAGACAAAGAAAGGCCCTCTGGGAAAACAACAGAGTTCCCAGCTCTGGTAGGAAGTTGAGGGGTTCAAAATTATTGTGCAGGATTCTTGTGTTCCAAGGGTTCAAGTAAGTGCTGGGGCAATGTACCAGAGACATACTGACCCTACTCATTAATCTACTTAAACATGATGGACTACTATTAAACTATATCCGAAACAAAACAAAACAAACAGACAAAAATCACTGAATAATATTTAGAGCTTAAGACATAATAAGGAAATTAATCACTCTAATTTTTCTGTGAATTTTAAAATAAATTCTCACTGAAGAATGAAACTAATCAACAAAAACTATTATTGAAATTTTAGATAATTAATTTCAGGTAGAGGAATATAGATCATACTTGAGAGGAACTGAATATTTAGTGTCCAATTTAAAATTTCCAAATACATTATATTCACATACAGTCCATGATATAAAGAAAATATAAGATAAGCCTAGTGTTCTCGTCAATACGCAGAAAGGCGAGTTGACAAGTTTCTGATGCATTTGAGCAATTATTGCCAACCTTTGAATAGACAGCATGAAGTAGGAAGGGGTTATTTTTTAAAATCTATGAACATAAATATGATCTGTACACATAAAGCTTCATTAATAATGTGGTTCTTAAATTTGCTGCTTTGATAATATGTGATAAATGGGGAATTAAATAATACCATTTTTTTTTTTTTGTAATGCTCAGTCTGCAGTTTAAAGTTATATTATCCTGAAATCTAAACTGTTTCAGTTGGCACCGAGGTAACTCATTGTACCAAAAAGAGTTTTCTGGAAGACTCTAGATTTAACCACATGCAAGTATGAGAGATACTTTTAAAGAAGGCTAAAGACAAGTCTCAGAGAATCGAAAAGATATTTTGCTAGTCCCATTTCTAAGCTGTTCATTTTTACCAATGCAGACACGTACATGTTTAAGAGTTTCAATCTTAAACTTGCCTTGGTTACAGTAGATTTTTGCTTCTAGAAGAAAGACTAGCTTCTTTCATATATAGTACAATCTAGAATTGAATGGAAGCTCCTGGAAGCTTACATATCACTCTTCCTTTGTTGATAATAGCTTATCACACTATCTTGGAAATTTAAGTTGATTGATCACTTAGGTGCATCCAGTAACCAGCAGTTAAAGCATTGGTTTATTGAGTATTAATATGTACCACATGATTATCACTTAAAAGGAAGTCTTATACAATATGTATTCACTTGAATTTTTAAATGTTTTATTATGAACTAAAGTATATGGAAATGTGCATAAAAATACAATTACAATTTAGCCAACAATTATAAAGAAGATACCCATATAAGTCCACGTGGTCAGAAGCTTACCTTTATGTGTTTTTCCAATTACAACTCATCCCTCCTCTCCTAAGCTAACCACTGTGATGGATATTTTTAACATGTAGCTTATGTTCTAAGCATAAGGATGCCTGAAGTAGTGTACTTTCAAACAATATATAGAAAAGTGAATTATTTCAAATTAAGCACTAACAAGCTATTAGAGGCTAAATTACTACTACCATATCATTTTGTAGCCTAGATACATTCTGAGCAAAAGTATTGTTTATCACAACTGAACCATGATGAACTAGAAATTGTTTTCCATACAATATCAGAATTTAAAGAAAATAAAGAGTAGTTAATTTTAGAACCAGGTATGGGATCCATTCTTCATGTCTCTTTCACCCATTTCTTTTTCCCTGATGAACTAGAAAGAAATATTGTGTTGCAAAAAGAAACTGAATTAAGAATTCAAAAGCTTGGTAATTTTCCAAGGTTAGCTATTATCTTAGTCTTGTGTACTGGGCAAATCATTTAATCTTTATTGATATATAGGGTGAGTATAGTATGTGATGATATAAATTAGTGTATCTAGTAAATTAATTATAAAAAGTGTGAAATTTATTTCTTAAACTGAAATTCTAATCAAGACACAAAATAATTACCAACTGTAATGATTATGGTGATAACTATCACTTATCAAATGTTTATTAATTGTCAAATGCACTAAATACTGTGCATATCATTTTTGATTTATCCCTATTGATTTAGTGGTTGAGCAAAGAATGAAATCCAAATCCACTTGAACCATAGACCCTGCTCTTAGCTTTCTGAACCTTTAGTTATATAGATATCTACGTAGCTAGTGACCTACATATGCAGATACACAAATCTACACAATAAAATGAGAAAAACTCAGTATGGTTATTTTTAAGGTAAAGAAAATCATATACATTGTGCATGTGCCCACAAATGTGATAAGATATGTAAATGTAGATATTCACTATATAAGAGATATATGCACTATATGTATGAATGTGTGTGTGTATGTAGATACATACACACAGAAATATATATAGATATATATATAGATATATATGTCTATATATATCTATATATAGTACTTGATATTTATGTCTATATATATCTATATCTATATCTATATATATAAAATAAATATCAAGTACTATAAACCTATTTTCTGGAAAAGACACTGATGGGATGAATTAATATTTTCACATACAATGTGAAATATTCTATACTGAAAAACAGAAGAATTAATAAGAATCCTGTATCCTGTCTAAGTTAAATTTAAATTGGTCTTGATATCATATTATGAACACTTTTCATTGAAGGCATCAAAAAGTATTTTTTGCGGAACATTCTGTTTCTTTGAATGCCTAGTGCCACTTCTTTGACATTCCTTTAAGAAGCATGTTAATAATTTTATATAGAATTACTTTCACTCAATATTTTATTTATTTTTTTTAAATATTTGATCTATTGGTACTAGTTCAGTGTATCAGTTGTGGATGTTGAAACTAACAAATAACTATAACCCAAACTTTATAAATATAGGGTTTTCAGTAGCTGTATTCTACCAGATATGAGATTGCCTAGTATCCACATGGTAATTAAGTGGTAAGGCAGCTATTTCTTTTAAGCAAAGTTACTCACTGGCACTCTCTTAAATGAAGAAAATTCAGGTCCATGTACCAACAAGTCTGTTTCACCTGGTTTTTCGACCAGCAACAAACAGATCACAGCTTCTTGGCTGAGCTCACTATGAAGTACCTTGTGTTTAGACACAAAGTAATTTCCGCTGTGTCTTTAAATACTGTGTCTTTAAATACTGGAATCACACTCAGGAAAGTAAGAATGTCATGCTATGAGATACAGGGTAGCGAGTTGATCTAAGGCAAATCCATATTAACATTTCCCATCTCATTTTCCTGCCGTGGCAGATGATCAGTGAATAAAATAATTCACAGACCCCTTTAAGTACATTACTATTACTGATACATTACTCTTTCTCTTTCTCTTTCTCCCTTCTTTCCTATGCCTCTTGTTTCTTAGTGCACATCTAAAAACATGTAAATTAAATGTATGCCTCATCTGGCCTTAAATTCAACTGTTTTTTAAAAAATCTATGGCACGTACAGACCAATTGTTCATTAAGTATGATTTTATCTCTTCTACCTGGGTGGTACCTAATCAATTGAACACTGAGTTCCTACATCATTGCGATGTGGTAAATAGATTCTTATTATCTTAAAGCCACCTTTTAGAACAACAAATTATTATTTTTTCAATCATTACTTAAGATTTTAATGAACAAAGAAGAACACATGGTTTATGTATCAATATTTTCCCACAGTGCTACTTCTCTTTCTACCAACGCTTTCCACAATGGGCAAGGAGGCAACTGGGACATAAACATTAGCAGATAACAATGAATGGTGAGACAGAGAATTGAAAACATTTCCTGCACAGACCATATTGGAAGGCAGGTCTGTGATGATTTCAAGGCTGCCTTATTGTTTTCCTCTCTACTAAATCCTTACAGAACTTGTTTCAACACATTTTGATAACTGTGAGCTGATGAGAAATTATGACACAGGAGATATTCACTTAAAAAAATTTTAAGGAAAAAAATTCAAAACATGTTTTTTTTGTTTTTTCCAGTACCAAAAAAAAAGAAAAGAAAAGATTATCAAAATAGGTATTTTTGGTACTTCATGGACAGTTATGCAGGTATCTAGTACTCTTAAAAAGTTCAGTTTTCATTACCCTGGTAGCTGCCATTTCTCAGTCCAGTGTTTTTCTTCTTGTGAGAGAAAACAGAGTATATACATGGGTAAACAAGATGCCTCATCTGTCTACTCACAGTCTTTCTCACTTAGCTAAAAACAGTAGCAAGGGTGTACACTTTCTATAAAGTTTTTCGATATAAAATTACAATTGAATGTATAAGCACATAGTTAGAGCTCATTGGTTCATAGCACAATAAGCATTTAGTAAATAACAGCAGTGGGTTGCTCATTCAGTAGAAATTCTAATTTGTTCAAATTTAGAACTTGTATCTTCTCTCCTATATTTTATCTTTTCTTTTTTTTTCAGCTTTATTGACTCTCTGGCTTACAAAGTTAGTCATATATATATATATATATTTTTTTTTTTCCCCCAATATTCCACATTGTTCTTCAAAGGCTCAGTTTTCATGTGATAGGAGCAGCTTTCTTAATGGGATATATATAATGCCTCTGGTACTGGAGAAAATATGCTCTATATATAAACCTCTAGGTCCTTCTCACAGAAAAGAATCAAAGCTCATTGTACTTCTCACACAGCATTCCCTTCATCTCACCTTTTCTCATCTAGGGAGTACCTTAGTGATTTCAGTCGAATTACTGAGCTGGGAGTTGCTCCTGGAATTCTTGTCTGGACATCAAAATGGCAGACAGAGCATGGAAAAGTATCATCTATATCATTCCAGGACATATCGATGCAGAAGTGACAGAAGTTGTACCCACAGTTGGCGGGCACAAGAAATCCTGACAGATGTGGCAGCTAGACTTCTCTTGGTGGTCTGCCAGAGCTGTCCCAAATTTCACTTAGCAATGAACAAAGGTAGAAGTTAAGGTATATTCCCTTCATCAAGGCCTGCCTCTCCAGAGCTCAAGACCCAGTGAGATATGGACATCCACCAGACCTCCAATATGACTAGCTTTCGGTTTTACTGGCCTGGCATACTGAAAGCAGGCACTGAGGTCTTGTTTAACTTCCTTCCTCTTAGCCTCAGAGGTAGCTGCCAATTTGGATCCATGACTTGCAGATCCATCACATATTGCGTGCCCATCTAAAGTTAAGCTCAATGACTTTCTTCTTATAGACAATAGCCACAGATCCAAGCAAGCAGTCATTCCCTTACGATGTAGGCATCTAGAGAATGCCACCCTACCAATGACAAATCCGAAGCAGATGTCTCAGAGGCTAAGGACCGAGACTGAGGTGGAAACTCTAAGCCACATCCTGCTCAGATCTTGTACCAAAGGCACTTGTCTGCTGCAGTGATTGGTATTCCCCAGAAATGGCCACTATAGTCTTTTAAAGATCATCACAAACACATGCATAAACATGAACACACACACCCTAATACAAACCAACTATGTTATGCAAAACTGAAAGTGAATTTAACCACAATCTGCAGAGAGAGAAGCCTGCTTCCACTGCTTTCTCCCTTGACCTACTTCAGTTCATTTCCAAAAATAAACCAGATTAATTGACTTAAAACATTTTATATTGATCCTGTACACCTGTGATTTTCCAAGTATGATCATTGGTCTAGCAACAAAATCTGGGGTCTGATTGCAGAATTACAGAGTCAAAAATTCTGATGAAAAACTCAGAAACCTATATTTTTATAATCCCTCCAAGTATATTCCAATGTACCTAAATTTTGATAGCCACTGCCCTACACAAAACCTTGCAAGGGCTTACTCAGAATTAAAGCCAAAGTCCTTGAGATGGTCTAAAACCTAAAGAAGTTTTCTCTTCTCCTACCTCTTTCCTGCTTGGTAACCTTTTCAGGTATATTGGTCTCCTGGCTGTTCCTTGAATAAACCAAATTCTCTAACATCTCATTACATTGTACTTTTTCTTTCCTTTGCTTAACATCTTTTCCTAGTTATGCATGTATTTCAATAACTTCCTATTTATGGTTAATAAAATTGTATAGGTTTCAAGTACACAATTGAATAATACACCATCTGTATACAGCATTATGTGTTTACCACCCAAATTTAAATTTCCTTCTGTCATCATGTATTTGACCCCCCTTACATTTATCTATCCCAGCCCCACTTTCCCTCTGGTAACCATTAAACTGTTGTTTGTATCTATGAGTTTTTGTTTATCTTGTTTGTTTACTGCTTTCAGTTTGATATTTCACAAATTGATGAAATCACATGGTTCTGAACTTTTTCTGTCTGGCTTATTTCGCTTACCATGATTATCTCACAGTCGATCCATGTTGTTGCAAATGGTAGTATTTCATATCTTCTTATAGCTGAGTAATATTCCATTGTATATATGTACCACAACTTCTTTATCCAATCATTTGTCGTAGGACACTTTGTTTGCTTCCATGACCTGGCCACTGTGAATATTGCTGCAATGAACCTCAGTGTGCGTATATCTTTTTGAATATGTATTTTTAAGTAGTTAGGGTAAACATCCAGTAGAGGGATTGCTGGATCATGTGGTAGATCAATTCTTAGTTTTTTGAGGACCCTCCGTACTGTTTTCCATAGTAGCTGTACCAATTCGCAGTCCCACCAGCAGTATATGAGGGTTCCTATTTCTCCACACCTTCTCAACACTTATTTCCTGTCCTGTTGATAATAGCCTTTCTAACAGGTGTGAAATGGTATCTCATTGTGGTTTTGATTTGCATTTCCCTAATAGCTAGCAATTTTGAGCATCCTTTCATATGTTTGTTAGATATTTGTATGTCTTCTTGGGAGAAATGTCTGTTCAGGTCTTCTGCCCATTTTTTAATTGGATTGTTTGTTTTTTGTTGTTCTTGTTGAGTTGTATGAGTTCTTTATATATTTTGGATATTAGCCCATTATCAGAGGCATTGTTTGCAAACATCTTCTCCCATTCAGTGGGTTGCCTCTTTGCCTTGTCGATGGTTTATTTTACTGCGTAGAAGCTTTTTAGTTTGATATAGTCCCATTCCTTTATTGTTGCTTTTACTTCCCTTGCCTTTGATGCCAAATTCATAAAATCCTCACTAAGACCAAGGCTCATGAGTTTAATACCTATTTCCTTCTATGCAATTTATTGTTTCATATCTTATATTTAGTTATTTTATTTATTTTGAATTAATTTTGGTGTACATGTGGCTTTCCAATTTTCCCAGCACCACTTATTGAAGAGGATTTCTTTTCTCCATTGTGTTTCTATATACTAACAATGAAATTTCATGAAAAAATTTTCTTTTTGCAATTGCAACAAAACTAATAAAATACCTAGGGATAAACTTAACAAAAGACATGAAGGACCTATATATTGAAAGCTATAAAACATTATTAAAGGAAATTGAAGACACAAAGAAATAGAAAGATATTTTTTATTTATGGATTGGAAGAATCAACATAGTTAAAATGGCTATATTACCCAAAGAAATATACGGATTTCATGCAATCACCATAAAAACCCAAATGACATTTTTTAAAGAAAAAGAACAAAAAAAAAAACATCAGAATTTTATGGAATCACAAAATACTCTGAGTAGCCAAAGCAATCCTGAGAAAAAAGAATAAGGCCAAATGTATCACACTAATTTCAAATTATACTACAAAGTGATAATAATTAAAACAGCATAGTATTGGCAGAAAAACAGACACACAGACTAATGGAACAGAAATAAACCCAGATAGATACGAGCAGGTAATTTTCAACAAAGGAGCCAAAAATATATAGTGGAAAAAAATACAATTTTTAAAAATTAAAATTTCAGATATTTATTTTATAGAATCATTGAATACATTGTTTTCAGATTATATTAACTATGTCTATATTATTTCATAAATGCACACTTGATTTCAAATGTATGTTTCTATTTGGGATTTAAAAGTGGTTGATTTCAATATAATTATGTTTAAACATCATTTAACTCTAGCACTTGAAAGGCTTTATATTTATAATATTTTTGTGTTTTATTTTTCATTATATCTATGTTTTCTTTCTACATATTTTCTTCTTATGAAAGGCTAATATTTTGTAAAATTTTTCTCCTTTATTTTCTTTCAGAATGTCTTAAGCAATATTGGAATTATAATTAACATCATTTTATGTATTTTGAAATATATAAAACATTTCTTACATCAGAGCAAAACATATTTCATTTGATAATAATTATCTCAATTGTCTACTATTCATAAAGAGAATAAATTCTACTTAAATTTTTGTAAGAATTACTTTTATTCTAAGGTTAATTTTCACTGCTTTGCGTATGAACTCTTCTTTATATATGACTTACTCAGAAATACTTTACAGTATGTTTAAGAAACTACAAAATATGTTAATATATTTTCTAAAGAGGACTTTTCATGACTTTACCTAATTTTAATACCTTGAACTAGAGAAGCTAGTCTGAAACAGTGGAAACCACAGTAACTGGGACTTTGAATTTTATTGAATTTGCTGCCCACTCCTTTGGCCACGTGATTTAGTATCACTGGATCTCAGTTTCCTCATCTACAAAATTAAAACTTTGGACTTTAGATTTGGGGAATTTATCCTGATTTTACTGTCTTTAAAAATTGCAAGTTATTTCACTTTATTTTACTTTCTCCCCAGACTTCCATGTAAAGCATAGATTTCAAGCTTCTTCATTCTTTTTGGCACATGGGATGTTGATTACCATGGATTAACGTGTACACTAAAACCTATTCCTCACTTTGGAACTTATTAATGCTTTCATAATTCTCATCATTTATCCACTTTCACTAAATTTATCATGATCAGAAAGTGTTAATTTATTTACTTTTTATCAAATTGTTTCATAGCTCAAAGTTCGCAACTCAATATGAGTGCCATATTACCTTCAGTGATGATTCCGTACACGTGGTTTCCCTTTTTCATTTTTTTTTTCTTTTCTTATGTTGTATCAAAGAAATTTCTCAGCAAAACTCCTCTTTAATAATTACTTTTCCCAGAGAGCTTTTTTAAAGTTTATTTTTGGAATAAATGAAGGGAACGATGAATAAAGGGATGGATGGTCAGTTTCATTTAAGACAATAATATTGTCTCTACAACTATTAAATCAAATGAAAATAACAGTGGTACCTGGTCAAATAGCCATGAGAAATTTCATTGTTTCAAGAATTTTAGTTGGTAAAAACATTTTAATAGTGAGTCTAGGGACTGCAAAACCTTTTACTTATTTTTTTAAAGCCTTTTGTTTTTTAAGAAAATGCTTTGGGTTACAAAAGTTTTAACTATAAATGATTTTCTTTAATTGAAGTATTATACAAAAAAATGAATAAGCGTTTTATATAGCTCTGAAGCCCTGGAGTTTCAGTTATATAAACGACAATTGAAAGAAATACCATATTAAAATGTATGAATTTATTTATTTATCAAAATTATTTGGTGCCTTTTCTTTTATAACTTCAATGTGTACATTGTTTATTTGCAGTCTCAGAGTCAACTTTCCTCCAGAGGCACCATAGAATTTGTAGACGTGTTGCTATTTGTTGCTCTTACCAGTTTCTTTTTTATTACCTCTGTAGATTTTATCTGTCTACAGTTCTCTACTCATCAAAGTGAGCCTTGCTGTTTTATCGACTCTGTGTATATATATCTGAGGGGGAGAGAGTGATGGGGGCGGGTGGGGGGTGGAGGAGGGAAAGGAGGAAGAGAGGGAGGAGAGAGGAGGGAGGGGGACCCAAAAATGTAGAATGCAGCAATTTTTCTCACAATTTTTTCAATTTTTCTCAGACTGCTGTCACTTACAATTTGAACAGTCATGATATTTCTCACGTGGATAATTCTCTTACCACTGCAAAACTATCCACTAGAATTTTATTTAATAAAACAACAGCTTCTAAAGACAAACATCCAAATGGTCCTATTTTGTATTATACTTGTCTGAACTGTGTTTGTATTTGTGGATTGCCTATTTTCCTGCTTGAATAATTACATGCTAAACTTTTCCTTAAATAACTATGTGCTAACCTTGATGTATTTATGACTCAGATTTTCTGACAACAGAATTTTTATCAACAAAGAATGACCAGTGAAATATCTATTTTTAAATACATACACTCAATTCTTACTATAATCAATGATGATGTAATAAATAAGCTGACCATACTCTTTTATCCAGAGTTTACTATTTAGTCTACATCTTGTTTGTTTAGATTAAAATTTTAAATGTAATCAAATTATGTTTTTCCAAAAATAGATTATCCTATCTATATATAACTATATTTATAGTTATATTCTATCTACTCAAATGATTCATAGTTTCTTTTGAAGAGTATTGTATGTGGTGACTTTTGAGAAATAGATGAAGATTGAGGATAACATGAAAGAGAAAAATAACAAAGTAATAAAAACTAACATGACTAACTATGGCCATTCATAGACCACAAATGAGACTTGTTATCAACTTAGAGATAATAGCCAATATGTGAAGGCTATAATTGCCATAATGGAATGTACCTGAGTTACCAAAAATGTAAAGAGAAAAAGACTGCATGAAGAACATTTCAGTTTTGATGTTCAGAGAAGGTTCTGTGAGGTGACATGTGGAACAATAAGGAGATAAGGGCTTATGATGACATATGACTCAGATACCATGAATACTCAGGTTGCTAGGGAGAGAATTCCAGGCAGAGAAGAGAGCAAGTGGAAAAGTCCTGAGTTGATAAGAATTCTAATTAAACCCAATACTAACTTTTTTTTAGCATGGTGATGTGAACAATTTATTTTCCTTTTTTTTATGCTTCCTGTTATTTTTTTGATATTGATTTGAAGACTTAGGTTTTATTTTATGTTCTCTAATAACAAATATTTGAGGATATTATTTTTTTTCTGAGTGCAGACTTCACTATGTCACCTGGGTTTTATTACATAATTTTTAAATTTTTTTCTCATTTATAAAATGGAGATAATTCATCTTCTAGGATTGTTGCATTAAATGAGTTAATGGATATAAAGGGCTAAGAAGAGGAACAGAAATATAATAATTGTTTAACATATGTTAGCTATTTCTTCTTCTTCATCTTCCATTTTAATATTATTCTTAAATATATCCATAATTTATTGTGTATTGTTTATACATCATTGTACATTATTTGATTTTATTTAATGCATCTTAATGGCTTAGATTACCTTCTTATATTTGCATTTCATGATTTATAAAATCTAGATAGAATTTTTACTACACTACAACATCCACAAAAAATCAGAACACATATTTCTTCTATCTGCACTTTACTCACTCTTTATTATTTCTTGTTATTGCTTTCACTTCCATTATCCATTTTAACTTTATATATCTTTAAAAAAATTATATTCTGTAATAGAAGCTATTTAGCATTATCTCTATGGTTTAATGGTTATTTTCATTGATGTATAAAAAAATTATTCCAAAACTTAGTGTCTTAAAACAGCAAACATTCTTTATCGCTTAGTTTCTGTGACCAGAATTCCAAGTGTTGCTTAGCTGAATGTGTCTTGACTCTAATTTGCAGTCTCTCATAAAGTGGCAGTCAAACTCTTGGTGGGTGAAGTCTCATCTCAAAGTTCTACAGAGAGGTTTTATCAGGATTCAGTTCCTCACAGGTTGCTGGACTGAGGCAGTCAGGTTCTCATGGACTCGGATCCTTCCCACATGGACATCTGCTTAGTGCAACTCACATCTTGGCAGCAGGATTACTTTGGAGCAGGTGAGGGAGAGAGCAGACCTAAGATGAAAGCCACTCTTTTTATAATCTAATTTTGGAACCGATTTCTGCCAAAGTCTATTCCTTAGAAGGACTAGACCATGTTCAAAGGAAGGGAATTACACAAAGGAGGCAGGAACCATTAGAGGGTCTCTTAAATTCTGCCTACCACAAATAGATTCAGTGCTCAGAGCTTTACCTTTTATATCCACAGTCAACAACTTTGCATTATTTATTTTGAATTGTCTTGTATTTATTCCCATTTTGCATCATCAAATAGATTCTCCTACGCTGAAATTTGTGATATGAGTTTTATATTTTAGGATTTATGCTCTATAATTTATTTTTCCCCTTGCACTCCCCCCAAATAAAAAATATCATAAGTCTTAAGAGTTCTGTAATATTTTCTTATTTTGAGATGCTCGTTTGTTGCTTTTACTCAAATTATTACCTGGTAAAAATTATTGTCTTACTACATTCCTTCAGGTAGAATTCTAAAGCTATCATATCACTGTTTTATGGAGCTTGATGCTAAGGAAAATGCTATCTCTATTCAGCCAATTTTTTCATTGAAGATAATTTTCTTTATAGACATAGGTCAGTTATTCACTAAGGAAATAAGATAACAATGCTCTGGGACAGCTGGAAATGTCAGCTTAGGATATCTTCTAACAGCTTCTTCATAAGTCAGCCATGAAGTCATACCTCTGGGGGCATATTAATGGTAGCTGGCATAGACTAAGTGATTATTAAGAGGCAGATATTTAGCTCAATAACTATTCTACATTGTTTTAATTACCATGAAAATTCTTTAATAGATGCTATTTTCCTCAATTTTATAATTGAGATAAGAGGTCTATAATCTCTTATGCAGAAATAGTGGGCCAGATATACTTTAGTATGCAAAATATTTCAGAGAGGTGATGTGATCCATTTATACTGTATGTTTTGTTGCAACTCCAGGAGTGTCTACAGCAGCATGTCTAATCAAACTAATAAAATTTTAAAATATCTGAGGTAAAATATTTTTATATGCACAGTGCAAAGAGTTGATAGAGATTCAAAGTGTCTTTATGTTAATTAGAATAAATTTTACCACCAAGTATTTTTTTTTAAAACCTTATAAAATCTTTTAGTTGTCAGAGCCTTTGAATTTTGGAATCGCAGATAAGGGAATGTTGACATATGAATTTGTAGAGATGTTATGCCCAAAGCTTAGCAGTTGGAAAGTGGTTTCTCATGTGTTTAAACTCTAAGATCGCGTTCCTAAATGTTACACATCATAACTTAGAGGTGTATAGTGACCCTTAGTTTGGGAGTTTGTCTTTCTTTTAAGATTCCTCCCATGGCAGGGGGGTGGATGGGGGCAATGGAGGTCAAATACTGATTCTGACACTTATTAAATGTCCGTGACTTTGATCAATTACTAGCTCTTCGAAGCTTAGATTTCTTCATTTGGTAAACATTAATAATAATTACTCCCTTAGCAAATGACTTTCACAATATTAAACGATAATCCATAAAAAGGACTTAGCCAAATTTCTGTTATATAGTATTTACTAAAATATACTTTTTAATAAATTGCACATTTAAATTCCGTGTTTTTTCCCCTAATAATTGTTATTAGCATACCTGGAAGTTTTTCCCTTTTATCCCATATGTGCTTAAAAGGACCTAAATTAATGAGTATGTTATGTAAAAAAAGTTTTCTCTGTATTCTGTAGAGCCAAAGGGTAAAATATAGTTGTGTTGACATGAAGATAGGTAATCTCTCCCTCTTTCTCTCTGTGTCTTTCTCTGTCTCTCTGTTTCTTTGTCTCTGTCTGTCTGTCTGTCTATCTGTCTGTTTCTCTCTTCATACGTATACAGTCATAGGCCGCATAATAATGTTTTGTTCAATGACGGACCACATGTAAAATGGTAGTCCCATCAGATTATAATGGAGTGGAAAAATTCCTATAGCCTAGTGACATTGTAGCCACAGTAATGTCCTAGTGAATGTATTATGTTACAATTATTTACAGTATTCAGTACAGTAAAATGCTGTACAGGTTTGTAGCCTAGGAGTTATAGGGGAACAAAATTTGTCACCCCAAAATTATGTCTCTTTGCCATAAGGAATATTTTAGGTTGGTTAATTTTAAAAGCAGCAGACATGGCAGAAACTCTGAAAACCAAGAAGTAACCCTTTGTAAAAGGTATTTACATTTATAAGAGTATTTCCTTACCTGTACCATAAAGAGGGGGGACCTTATCTCTAGACACTATTATCAATGCAGAAAACAATAACAAATTTGCATAACAACCTCGCCCTTGTTTACTGTACTTTTTTCTGGTAACCTCTACAAGTGACTCCTCCCACACCCAACATCTTTTGTCTTCAGCTGAAGATGGTATTTAAGATGGTAGCTTCAGGCATTTTAGTAGTTACTCAGTTTTCCTGGGTCTCTTCCATGTATACAGAAGGTAAACATGTTATTAAACTTTTGTTTTTTCCTGTTCATCTCTTTTGTTACAAAGATGGCTTGGCCAAGAACCTAGAAGGGTAAAGGGAAAATTATTTGTCCTCCCTTGCAGAGCAATAGGCTATACTATCTAGTTTTGTGTAGAAGTAGTGGGCCAGATATATAGAGATAAGTGAGATACAGTGAGATAAGAGATTATAGACCTCTTATCTCAATTATAAAAATACATAGCATGATATTTGCTCAAGGACAAAATTGCCTAAGAATATATTTCTCAGAATGTATCTCCTTTGTTAAGCAGAGCTTGTCTGTATATACGAAAGAGAAGAATGTTTAAGTTTTGAAATAATCAGTAAAATAATCAGAGAATCAATACAAAACCTTCCATTAGTAAAATTAAGGGAGACATATAGCATATGACTACAACAAGAATAATAAAGTCTTCCTGGCATTGAGTGGACACTTTTGCTTGACTGGTCAATTTGGCAGTTTTGGGTTCCATTCTGTGGGAAGTTGCCCATTGTCTTCTTTGAACACATATAAGATAATAGTTGAAAATTAATTCCAACCTGGATCTCACTGCAACCCTCGAAAATGCCTTCTCAATGTGAGCACATGGAGTACTTTGCCAGGCTGCATGGGGCAAAACAAATTTCAAAGAAAAAGTCAAAAGTTTATACATTTACAATATATTGAATCTATGGACTGACAGCTAGGTCATTAAATCTTGTCAAGACAAATTTCTTGAATCTGAACTTCAGTCCAGTGGTTTTAGATCCTTAGCAATATGTTCACTGCTCTGTTCATCCTGTCTTCAAATTTACAATTTCTTCTTGAACTCATCAATTGAAAAAATGCAATCACTGTGCATGAAACTGGGGTAATCTTCTCTTTGCTCCTGAGCTACCCCTCTATGAATGGTTCTTTAAAATATAGTTCGTAAGCTGTTTTTATTTGTTTGTTTGTGGTGTGAGGAGTGATTGCACAGCTAAAGAAGCTAAGCTTATTTCCCACTTAACTCCCACCCTAGCCAGGCTCACTGCCATTGCTAACACTTACTTTAGCTTGACAAAAAGTAATTATTTTTTGCAGCCCAAGCAGAAAATAATTATTTTATTTTGAGCCATTTGATGATTTGTGACAATACACACATAATATTTTTACTGGTTCCTGGGCTCTGCTCTTTGCTTTCTCTGCTTTAAAGCAGATCAACTTGTATTGTAACATATTTATGACGACAACAGTAGCAACTACCACACTTCATTATCCTGAAATTTTCAACCAAGTCTCCAAAAGCTCTTATCTCAGGAGGCAAATGGTCTGAATCCCAGGATACACTTAAACCACTTTCTTCATTAATGCCAACTTCATTACCTGCCAACATCCTGGCTAAGTTAAAAACATCCATAATGACTTCCACTACATGTGGATTCTGCTAATTCACCATTTTACAGACAGTCATTTGCTATTCTCAAATTCTGTTTACAGTTTTAATAATTAGATACTTAATGCAATTTAAAGAAGTATAATTGAAATACATATAAAACGTGACTGGAAGAACTAGTTCTAACCAGGTCTTAAATTTATTTATTTATTTATTTATTTAGTTTGTTTCTTTGTTTGTTTAATTTTAATTACAGTGACATTGGTTAACGAAATCTAGTAAGTTTCAAGTGTACAATTCAAAACTAAGTCATATTTATATTGCATGTGAGTTCACCTCCCATAATTAGGTTTCTTTCTGTTACCACATATTTGACCCCTGATAATTGTGAATAATGCTGCCAAGAACATCAGTGTGCAAATATCTTTTCAGATATGAGTTTTCAAGTCTTTGTGGTAAATACCTAGGAAAGGGATTGCTGGATCATGTGGTAGATCAATTCTTAGTTTTTTGAGGACCCTCCATACTGTTTTCCATAGTGGCTGTACCAATATGCAGTCCCACCAGCAGTGTATGAGGGTTCCTTTTTTTCTGCATCTTTTCCAACATTTGTTATTACTTGTCCTGTTGATAAGAGCTATTTTAACAGGTGTGAGATGAAATCTCATTTTGGTTTTGATTTGCATTTCCGTAATAGCTAGCAATGATGAGATTCTTTTTATGTTTCTTGGCCTTTTGTATGTCTTCTTGGGAGAAATTTCTGTTCAGGCCCTCTGCCCATTTTTTTATTGGATTGTTTATTTTTTGTTGTTATTGAGTTGTATAAGTTCTTTGTATATTTTAGATGTTAAGCCCTTATTGGAGGCGTTGCTTGCAAATATATTTTCCCATTTGGATGGTTGTTTCTTTACCCTGTGACAATTTCTTTTGCTGTGCAGAAGCTTTTTAGTTTGATATAGTCCCATTCAATTATTTTAGCTTTTACTTCCCTTGCTTTTGAGGTCAAATTCATAAAATACTGTTTAAGTTCAAGGTCCATGAGTTTAATTCCTATGTTTTTATCAATGCAATTTATTGTTTCAGGTATTATGTTTTGTCCTTAATCCATTTTGACTTAATTTTGGTTTGTGGTGATAGACAACAGTCTAATTTCATTCTTTTGTAGCTGGCTTTTCAGTTTTCCCAGCACCATTTATTGAAAAGGCTTTCTTTTCTCCATTGTATGTTTTTGGATCTTTAGTCAAATCTTATTTGCCCACATAAACAAGGGTTTACTTCTGGACTCTCAATTCTGTTCCACTGATCTATGTGTCTGTTTTTCTGCCAATACCATGCCATTTTGATTATTGTCGCTTTGTAGTATAATTTGAATAAACTGGTCCTAAACTTAAAGCAATCATTTTTTGCTGTAATCTTTATTTTGTATCTCTTTTGCTTAAATTAAAATATATTTTAAATATAAAAGCATAATTTGAGTAATATATTTTTAATGTTGATATTTTGTCACATTTGATATATGTTATAAAAAATGAATTTATTTTATTGGCTGAAGTAAGGGAAACTGTGACCTCTCTCATCCCCTTCTACTTTCCCTTAGAGGATTACTCTTTGGAAGCTAACTCTTATCATGCTTCTATAATTTTACTACACATGTACAAATGTATCGCAGCATTGTTTGTAAATACAAATTTTAAAAACAACCTAAATGCTTATCAACATGAAAATAGATATTGAAAAACTAAAATACATGCACATAATAATAATTACACATATTTATATTAATAAATCTGTTTAATAATATTGTAATTATATTAAAATTATAATCCTGGATAGTTATTTTATAAGTATAATATAGTATATATTATTATTTTATATACTATAGTTATATAGTAATATATAGTAATATGTAATTGCTATACTTATATATTAATACTTCATTTTAGGTAATTATTAATATAATGTTATTAATATCAATATTAATATAATTATTTCACTATTGTGTTGATAACTATATGTTTCAAATATGTATATGTGTCATTTTAAATGTTCACAATACACAAAACTTCACCCCCTTAAAAATTCTTGAGTAACAATGTAGGAAGAATACTTACCAGGAATGCTGATAATGCTGTCTGCATTATCAAATTTTGATTGAAAGTTTTTTCAAATCAAAGAAGTCTCCTGTAAGGTCCTCAGAAAGTATTCTTTAGAATGACTATTAACTGAAACTGCAAAATTATGTCGCTAACAAAGAAGTACAATTAGAAAATGCTGACTGTAATATAACTATGCCATAGGGTAAAAACAATTAATTTGCTTTGCTTTCTCTAGTAATGTAAAGTATGCTGACAGGGAAGTATGGTAGCAATTTTGTCAATTAAATTTACTTTTTTTTGCTTAGCAAAGCTAGAAGTTATGTAATAATGTCCATTTGGGTAACTTGAGGGTTAAAATTTATTGCGCTAGATAAATTGATCTACTGCTATGTGTTATCCATAGATTTTGTAACTCTGGTTTCAGTTGTAAAATCTCTAAGAGGTGTGAAATAAAAATTAAAGAAAATATTTTCAATAGAATTTTTATTATTTATTTTCTAATTACTTAAGGGAACAAATTTATGAGACTCATGCTATCAAATTTTAATTAAAAAGAAAATGAACACATTCATATTCACAAGCCTAGGGAAATCTTTAATATTTGTAATCAATGAATTCTTATACCACAGAGAAAATCGTGGTTGATACGCATAGAAAAATAGCTGAATGCAGATCCAAATAAATATCCTTTAAATCTTTAAATAAAAAAACATGTGTTCTGTTTCAATAATCGACTATTATTTTTTACAACACCCAGTGATTGGTCAAATTATAATATTATACTATTGTGATTTAATCATATAAACAAAATGCCATTCTACATTTAGTTTTACAGGCTGCTACACATTTTCACTTAATATCTATTTCTAAAAGGAGCTTCACTAGGCTGCTGATTGTGCAGTTATCCTTATTTTGGCTGCAATTGGAAATTTACCAAGAAGGTCAAAATCTAAAATTCAACCAAACTGTGTCTAAGCAATTGCAGATTGCCTGATCTAATCTGACTCTTGCTTTCTTTTCTCTTTTTTGACTATAACCTAGAAGCCTGAGAAGGAATTTTCCATTAGGAAGCAAAACAATGAGAATTACTTGAACCATGTTAAACTCCAGCATTGGTGAAGGTGTTGTAGCTTTGGGCCTGACAATTGTGTTTTCCTTTGGTATATATTTAACTTTATTTGGAGTTGGCTGTATAATTTTCTAAGAGTTCTATACCTATATCTTTATAATATTCCTTCTTGAAACCAGTATATAAAATCAATCCCTTTTGCAACTAAAATCATTGATTAAATAGCCTTCCATTTTCATTATAGGAAAAAAAATGAGTTTTAAATAATACATTGTAAATGCAGAAAAAAATCCAAACCTGTTTACAAAAGAGAACAGGAGGCTGCAAGGTGATAAAATGCCCTGTTACATCCTCTAGTGGGCATTTTTCTCTTTTATTTTTTTTCCCTAAGGAAACCTGACATTTTCTCTGAAATCTATACTAATATGTTTGTTCTAAAAATATTGTCCCATTTTGGAATATTGAATAAAAAATATTAAATATCAAATTTTCAGTGTGAAACATGGGCCCCCTCTCTGGCAACCATCAGTTTGCATCTATGAGTCAGTTACTGTTTTGTTGTTTATTCATATGTTTTGCTTTTTAAATTCTATATATAAGTGAAATTATACAGTGTTTGTCTTTGATTTATTTCATTTAGCATAAAACTCTCTAGGCCTATTTATATTGTTGCAAATGGCAAGATTTCATTATTTTTTATGGCCGAGTAATATTCCATTACGTATATACCACCTCTTTATCCGTTCATCTATTGATGGACACTGAGGTTGCTTCTATGTCTTGGCTATTGTAAATAGTGCTGCAATAAACATAGGGGGCCGTATAACTTTTCAAACTTGTGTTTTTTTTTCTTCAAAAAAAAGAAAAAAATACCAAGAAGTAGAATTGCTAGTTCATATGGCAGTTCTATTTTTAATATTTTTGGATCCTCCATATTATTGTCCATAGTGACTGCACCAATCTACATTATCATCAACAGTGCTCAAGGGTATCCTTCTCTCCACATTCTCTCCAACACTTGTTATTCGTCTTTTTGATAACAGCCATTCTGACATTTATGAGGTGATATCTCATTGTGGTTTATTTATCTTTTTATGAAATGATATCTCATTGATATCTCAATGATATCTCATCGTGGTTTATTTATCTTTTTATGAAATATTTCTCTTTATGAAATAATTAAATATATAATATGTTTATAGTTTCTTCTCTGTTAACTTGTTAGTTAAAATTTCTTTTACTTATATTTAATGGCTAGCCTACATATATATTTGTTCTTGACTTTTAAAATTCTATAGTAAAAATACTATTTTCATTTCATAAAAAATTCAAAGACCATATAATTTTTATATACACTTATATCTCCTTCTGTCTGCAATACTATTTTCTTGTACATTTATTTCTACATATATTTTAAAGTCATAAGACATTGCTATTACTGTTTTCAGCAGTCAATAATATTTTAGATTTATCCATGTATTTACCACCTCTTTTCCTTTTCATTCCTTCCTGCATTACCATGTTTCTACCTGGACTCATGTTCTTTCTACCTGAAGAAATTTGTATACCTTTAAAATATCCTTTGATAGAATTCTACTGTTGATTATTTCTCTCTATTAGTTTGTCTAAAAATATTTTTTAACCATCATTTTGGAAGATGTTTCTTGTATAATAAACTCTCATTTGGCAGTTATTTTTTTATTAACACTTTTGACATAGTTTCATTTTTTTTTTTAATTTCCACTATGTGTTTAGAAATTAACTGTCATTTTTTTAATCACCATGAAGTAGATTTACATAAGCTTTCATCAGTTTTAGAAAAATATTTATTGTCTATTTTTTAAACTAGTAACTCTAAGCCTTTATCTTTCTCTTGTCTGGAGCTTGACTAAATCTTGTCATCCTGAACTATAGGTTTCTTAAATACTATTGTGTATCTTAAACCTATTTCAGTGCATTAATCCAGACAGTTTATCTTGATCTAACTTTTTTTCTTATTGTCTTATTTATTTTTAAATCAGTCAATCAAATTCATAATTTATTACTATGGTTTTTCAGTTCTAAAATTTTCATTTGGTTTATTTTATGACTTATTTACTGAAATTCTCTTTTTGTCAATATTTTTGAATATCTAAGTTATAGTAATTTTCAACTTTGTTTCTGATAACCCCAATGTCTGTATTAGTTGTGGATATTGATTATTATTTTATTTATTTATTCTGATTCTTAGTCATTTGATTCTCTTTACTGTCATTCCTGTTTTATTTTAATTAAATTCTCAAATCTTGTGTATGAAAAATTATAGAATATCTGGATGTTATTATTTTTCTCCACAAAATGTTTACTTTTTTAACTATCCTGTAGGGAACAGAAAGACTGTCCTTGATCCAGTTAACTGTGGGATTTATTTGACTGTATGCTTATACCTAGGGCTTAACCCTTTCGAATTCTCTACCTGAAAGCCTGGGATGTTTACAAAGAGCTCTTCTCCTGGGTGATCCCTAAAATGTTGTATTGGTCTCTCCAGAGCCTTGAGACTATTGAATTTCTACTTAGCTTTTTAGGTTCTTAGCAACTGTTATATGCTTTCTTTATCTGAGTCATCGCCTGGGCTTGAATAGTGTAAAAGTGTAAAAATGTCTTATAGCAATACCGTATTCAGAATGTTTAGGTCATTTCTCTGTGGTGTTCTTTTCTCCTAGGATATTGCCCTGCATTCTTAGTTGTTTGGAAGCCATAAATTTTAGTGATTGCTTTCTTAGCTCAGGAAGCGCTGCTGCACACGGGGTTGCTGCTCTTCTGGCCCCCCTATGTCCTGCACCTAAAATCAGCTAAAGGATCAAAAGGAAAAAAACAACAGGGAACGCAGGACTCATCAATGTCTTACCCTCCCTCTAGGGTTTTGACCCTCAAGTTCTGTCAGCTTTTGTTGTTTTATAAATGCCTTCAGTGATTTTTTAAATATTTTATTCAATTTCTGTAGTTCTTTTAAGCTTCAGGTTAATCTCATGCCAGCTACGCCCTGCTGTTTTTGTTGTCAACAGCAGCTTTTGTACTTTAATTTCTCTATACGTGTTTATACATGTATGTGTGAATATATACACACATATGCATATAATGTATATGTGTTATTTATACATTACATAGGTATATTCATGTGTATATAAATTATATGTATATATTTGCTAACTATAGCTTCTATTTTTTAATTGTATATTAAATAATTGACTCTTGGAGTAAGTATGGATTAAGGGCACTTTACAACAAACTCCACATATATTTCTGCTCCATAGATTTGTTAATTTTTAAACCATAATACGGTGCTATATTAAAATTTGTATTCATATCACCACTGCAAAACAAATAATGTACATGCGTTATTAAAATGTTAACTGACACACGATGCAATATATATGCCTTAGTGGTGATTTGTACATCTGAAACTTACTGGATTTCGTTAACCAATGTCACCATAATAAAAATAAATAAATAAAATAAAAGGTTAACTAAATGTAAAGTACATTTATAATAATGGCTGTTTTCAACTTTGATAAATAAACTTTCAAAAACTTTGATTTCATAAATCAGATGCAAACTTCAAAGCATTATTAAAATTATTTTCACTGATTTTTACTCTGATGTCTCTGATAATATTGATATAAAACTGAAAGTATCTCACTATTTGTGAAGGTCTTCATTGACAAATATTGCTTCAATTTACATACATGTGAAAGAAAACTTGGAAAATTAGCAATACTAATGTACAAGACGAGTTACTAGATTTAGATGAAAGGCATGGTTCACAGAATAACAAATGCACCTTATGCAGCTGCACACATTAACTCATCATTTGGGGGCATATTTTCATAAAATAAATTTTTCTTTTGAGGTAGATGATGACATTTTTTAATTAGTTTAGTGTCACTTAGTTTTCATCTTGTCAGGATTATCAGTGCAGTCCCTAGAGTGAATAATGACTTTCTCAAATATTTTGTTGTTTTCATTTGCAAATTCATGAAAAATATCTGAAGTAAATGAAAGCTTGCACTTAAGTGTTTCATTAATGTCCATATTTTTTTAATTTAAATTTTTCTAACTTTTGGTGGCAAAAATGATTGCCCCTAGAAAGCACAATTACATAATAAATGATATAAAAAAGATTCTGATTTACATTATATGACAAAACTACTATTGTAAATCTTTGGACTATTCTCCATGTGTTCTACATAATGATGCTCTACTTTCATTTCTTGCACAAATTTCTTGTACACATAAACTTTAGTATTTCTGTGACCTCACTGACTGGAAACCTGGAAGCTCTTTTCTTCTCATTGCTCCAATATAGGCCTTCTGTAAAACACAAATCTCTGGCAGTGATAACAGCATCAAACTTCTTTGCCTCTTATCAACCACTGAGAATAGCTTTCCCTACTGGCTGGTAGTTAGGTACACATTATTTATCATCGAGCACCCTGCAGTCTGCCACGCAAAGAGATGTTGTACATGACGCTTCTGAGGAAGCCTGATAAAAAAGCATGAGGATATTTTTATTGCACATACCTTTCATCCACTAATGGATGATATTGTATCAAAAACTGTAACAATGGGAGGTTTAGCAAAATCCTCCCAGCTTGTTTTAATGCAAATATAAATGAAATCTTTTGGAAAAACTGAAATGTATTTGGCAAATGTTAATGATCTTAGCCACAGTTAGGTCCACCATTGGTATAGTTAGTTTCACTACGAGGAAATTTCTAGGAAAGAGATAGGAAGGAGATGGCTGGACCTTCAAACAATAAGTGAGGCCAGTAAAGGGTTGAGTTTAAATTAAATAAAAGGATTAAATTACCTTGTCTGAGTACTGAAATTCTGTTGCTTCTCCAAATGACTCTGAATTACTGTTTATAGGTAATAAATAATTTCTGTATCTCTGTTTTTGCCATGTTCTAATCCTTGCCATAGTTCTTTAGAAGGAAACATGTTTTAGGAAAAATGGAAATTCATTACCCTGATACCACATCAAAGTGCCTCATCAAAATGTAGTAGTCCCCTCTTAGCCAAGGTGTTGCTTTCCGTGGTTTTAGTTACCTATAGTAAACTACAGTCCAAAAATATTAGATGAAAAATCCCAGAAATAATTCATAAGTTATAAATTTCACACCATTCTGAGTAGTGTGATGAAATCTTGCACCACACTTCTCCATCTTGCCCCGAAGATGATTCACTCCTGTTGTCCAACATATATGCTCCTCGCTCCTTGGTCACTTAGGGGCTGTCTCTGTTATCAGGTCCTCCGTCATGATAATGGCCCCCAAACTCAAGAGTAGTTATGCTTGCAATTTGGATATGCCAAAGAGAAACCATAGAGTGCTTCCTTTAAGTGAACAAGTGACAGTTCTTGATTTAATAAGGAAAGAAAACAAATTGTATGCTGAGGTTCCTAAGACCTATGGTAAGAACAAATCAGCGAAACTGCCTAATTTATAATCAAGTTTACCATAGGTATGCATGTATTACAAAATAAATCGTACATGGGGTTTGGTACTATCTGCAGTTTCAAGGATTTTGGTTAGGTTGGATGATTTTGCAGAAGGTCTAAGGAAGCTGAGATCTATTTGAGATTGGATGATATCAGAAGGCAGAGCAATTTTATGACTGGGTAAAAAAGAAGTAACTGTCACTTGTTTAATGTAAAAGTGGGATATTTGCTATTTTGTGGGTCGTAGAATGACCCAGCCTTTGTTTGTGGTTAGACAAATGTTTAAAGTGACCTCGACTATCTCGATGATTTTTTCTTATTACTATGTCATAAATTGTAAAAGGGATGGGTCCCATTCTCAGAGCACCCAGAGTGGAGACTGAGCCATGTACTCTTGGCAAGATCTTTATTCCTGCTTAACCAGAGTGCTGCTACCAAATTCTGCTCTTCTCTTAATTTTGCGAAAAAAGAAGATAACATATTACATTGTGTATATTATGCAATTGAATAGACTTCTTATTTCATTCTTTCTTAACAATGCCATACTGATGTGTCAAAGTTATTTTGGATTTTGTAATATTATTCCTCTTTTTAACTCCTAGGTAAATTTGATGCTTTCCTCCTTTATACCATAGATTTCTTGCTTGAACATTTCTTATCAAGCAATAATTATAACACATATATTTGATACAGAAAACATAACTGTCTTTGAGTTCTTATTTTGTGTCAGTCACTTTTACACATTATCTTTAAGATTTAGAAAAATATTATTGATTAAGCTTTATAATCTCCATTTTATAGATGAAGGAACAAAGATTAAGGAGATTTAATAATTTGCACATCATACAATGTTCAAGAAATTTATAGGAATTTGATAGTAAGCGTCTGTGGCTAAATTAAATATATGATCTTTTCACTATCCTATACTGTCTCACCAAGAACATTTACAAATTTTCTACATTATATTTAGGAACACTGCTATGTGATATAAATATAAGTACAAATATAAATATATACACATATATCCACATATATGTGGATATATTTGCCACACTTATTTTAATCAGCAACCATGTAACAATGTAACAGACAACAGCTCTGGGAAAAACTGCCGAGTGCCTGTCCATGATAAAGAATAGAGTATCTGACTTTATATTATAAAAGGTGTAAAATTTATTTTTGTAGTGTAAAAGTTTTAAATGTGTGCCTTTTAATTTTGTGTCCCAGTTTGTAAAAAAAAAAAAGGGTACATATTTATGAAATAACTTTTTAACCAAAAGTTTTATTTTTATAAAATTATTAGTCTCCCTGAGAAGCCAAGTAAGTTGAGTTGAAACCACATTTTCATCCTCATTAACTTTCTGTATTAATCAGCAATTATTACTAAATGTATGAATTAGTGTGCGTGAGTTTGTTTAATGTAAGTTTTGTGATATAATTTTCAATAGAGTACAACAAGATAGGCAAAAATAAAATGTTGATAGTTGTCTAACCTCTAAGAAAAGGCAAACTATAATATGTAAGTGATGATTATTTTCCATGTAGATAAGATCTTGAATTTATATGACAGCGACCTAAGTGTTCACTTACTTCTGGCCTTCATTGTAACAGTATGTGATAGGGACTAGTATCTTCAGGTTATAAAATGGATTGAGAATTCAGTGAAGAACCTGAAGATCAGATTTTACATATCTTGTCTCTGACATGTAGTTTGAACTCTTTTGGCTGGGATTTGAATCAGGTTGTCTCACTCAAGTAATGCTGAATCATTGTGCTACAAAGTTCTACACATTATTAAAATTACAAATTTTTATAAGAACTGCATTCTATTCTAAATATTTATTTTGTGCTTGCTCCCTACAATGAGCTGCAGCCTTATTTGTAGCTTAAGCAGTATCATTGAGACTGGTTAATAGCATAACAGTTATGTCATACATATTTCTTGAGAAATGGATAAACAGATATCATTTTGTATAAATTACCTGTGAGTTAATAAAATAGGGTAGAAATAAGAAAGAAAAAGCAAAATGCCACATGTAAAATGAACAGAGGGACACCACTATTGTCCCTCTAGGTTATACCCGTCCAAAGTGGACTTCCCAGTGTTCTTGAGCAAATGACTTTGACTAAGAGCAGATAATATCCCTCTTCTTTTCAAGTGTACATATAACTCATTTTTTTTTCTAGTAACAAGAAAAGATTTTGTATTCTTGTAAAAGAAGAGGTAATACATTACAAAATTAATTGAGAGTTCAATACGTATTCCCCTACGGAATTTTGCATAGCCTACTTGTCTCTTTGAAGAGATGAACAACAAAATTATTCTTATAGTTCTCTAAGTTCAACAGTGTAATGTTAATTTTAAATTTAGGAACTACTAGGACAATATTTAAAGTTTTTCAATTCCTCATCATTTCTTCTGATAGAACAGGGTTTGACTTTTTGTACTCTTCAGAAGTCTTTTATAAAAATGAATATCCATCTTATATTAGCATAACCTTTAAACTTCATACATTGATAAGTACAAAGCTTGGTTTTATGCTGACTTCAGAAATAACTCCATTTTATGAGAAACTTTTCTCACTCAGCCTTCTCCAGGGTTTCATGACCTTTGAGAATATGTGCTTCAGTAACTACCAATTACAAGTTTGTCATTTAGGAAAAGTCAATTAGCAATAAAGCATGTATAACAAGAATGTAAATTTTGAACTCTTCAATCGTATATTAAATTACAGTGTTGTATGTTGGCTAATATTTTATGCTCTTTTATCTTTAATTAGCATGTTTCTCGCTGCATTTTAAAACCTAAATATTTAACTCTCAAGTATCCCCAATTCAAATTTAAAATCAGTATTTTATGAAAAATATGGTCTTTAAACATAATTTATTTGTAATTTCAACAATTATCTTAACATATGGAAATGTAATTTTTCTTATTGATGTTGTCTTTTAAAGATCTCTCACATTTATTTTTATTTTTATCTATTTTATCATGATCATAATGCCATTTTTAATAATCTCAAAATCCATCTATTATAAGGCATCTTGATCCCCTAATGTATTATGATATTAAATATTTTAGCCCAAATAATTTCATTTTTAATTGCCTCCATCATTTATAAAAAATAAAAATAACAATGCTTTGACATTAGAAAAATCTATAACTAAGGAATACAGAGATACTTTGGTACTTGAATAGTTTGTTATGCAGTATATTTTTTATAGTTAAGAGACATCAAAAAGTTAATTTTTTATTGAGTCTTTAAATATTCATTTAACTTGGACTATGTGTAAAGTCCTGGTCCTCAAAGAATTCATGATGTAATGGAGGAGACAAACACAAGTGATAATTACGAAAGAGTCAAGTACAGGGGACAGCAAACTTTTTCTGTTAAGGATCAGATAACAAATATTTTCACCTTTGCAAGCCATGCAGTCTCTGTGACAACTACTCAGCTAAGACAAAAGCAACCAGACAACATGTAAGTGATTGAGCATAGATGTGTTCCAATAAAACTTAATCTATGGACACAGATTTGAATTTCACAAAATTTCTATATGTCACAGAATATTATTCTTTACTCAATTTTATTTTTCAACCATTTAAAAATGTTAAAAAAAACACAAAAAAAAACATTTTTAGCTTGATGACTATACAAAATCAAGTAGTTAGTTGAATTTGGCTAAGAAATTTGTATTATTTTCCACTGTCCTTATAGCAAATTACCACAAACATGGTGCTTACGACAACAAAAATGTATTCTCCTACATTTGTGGAAGCCTGAAGTTGGAAATAAATTTCAAGGTGTTAGTGGGCCTGCACTATTTCCCGAGGTTCAAGGAAAGAATCTCTTCTTTTCCTTTCTCTTTTCACTCTCTGGTAGCTCCTAGCATTTGCTCCAATTCCTGTACATAGTTGGTCTTTCATGTAATCTTGCTGATTCTTCTGCCAGCAAACTCTAGCTTGCACCAAAAGTCTTTTGCTGGTGACCAATCCAGTTTCTTTTACATAAGAGAAATAATGGAAGTTTTCTTGCTGGACCTGATATAGGAATTGATTTCTTTAGAGTAAAGAGGCAGTTAAATATCCTAAGCAATGAGGATAGCATAAGCATGGCCACGGAGGTAAAAAATAACTAACTAAATAATAACACATAAAATATATTATGGTTATGGAAGAAGTTTAGTGCTTCTGGAAAATAAAGTAAATGGAAGGCTGATGAGTTATGACTGAAAGAGTAAAAATGTCAAAGTAATAATGATAAACTAAAATTTCAATTGTAATGATTTGGGTGGGTGGGAGGATGAATGGTGTGTTTTGCACTTTGAATTTTGTTACCATGACTGCAATGAAGAAGACAGATTTGTAGATAATTCCAACTACATTTATTATTTCTTTTCAGGAGGTTTTGTGAAGAAGATAAAGACTGGGCTTAAATTAGGTTTTTTGTTTTGTTTTTTTTTCTTGAAATGCTTAAGAGGAAAGGATGTATTTAATATATACAGTATTTAAGAAGCCAAGTGGACAGATATGATCACTTGATAGTAGGTAGTAAGTATTTGGGGCAGAGTCAAATATATAACTTGGTGTATAACTTGGAAGAAAAAATGAGTGAATATATATATACACACACACACACACACACACACACACACACACACACACACACACACACACACACACATACATATATATGCATAAAATATAATAAAAGCTATAGGTGACTGTCAGGTGCTCAGCAGAGCTGTGAGAGAGAGCTGAGTGGTAAGCTGAGTGTTTAATTCATTAAAACCATAGGCCAAAAATGAAAGAGTTAAGCCTTTAATCATTTACTGCAAAGTATAAGCAAGAAGTTAAAAAAGTACTATTCCATTTTCCCCTATGGAGGAATACACCAATAGAAGGTCAAGTGGATCAGTACAAACACAGGAGTAGTCTCACTCTTAAGGGAGCTTGAACAAAAAGCTCTGGCAGTTTTATGGACCCTGTGTTAGGGGTAGGTCTAGGACTGCAAAAGTACTGGAAACTCAGGGTGGAAAAATATGTCTGATTTCGCATTCGAGGTCTCCCTTTCTTCCTTTATAAGGAGGCCTCATCTCAGCAAAGGTGCCTGAAGAAGACATCTGCACACAGTCTCAGATAAATAGACCTGGGAATGATGGTACTCTGATGATGAATGCACAGGGCTGGGTGCGAGGGATGAGTCCTTGACTGCAACTCCCTTCAGTGACTTCAGTGCATTGGCTATGCACTCAGTCTGGTGGGCGTGGCAGCTTCTCTCCTTGAAGCCTCCCAGGTAATGCCTTTTTAATTGCCTGCGATCAGACCTTTAAAATTACACATTAGCCAAGAGACTCCTCAGTGACTAATACTGTTTTGGGGGGATGCGGGGAGACTAGTTTTACAAATATTTTTGATAAGCCTGTGAGACGAGAAATTTTAAGTATCTAGTGTAAAAGTAAGCATAACTTTGTGAAGAGTAGAAGTTTAAGAATTGTCAGCATTTGTGGTTAATTCACTCAAAAGAATAGAGTGAAAAAGTGGAAGGGCAAAGGCAAAATCTTAGAGAACAGAAATATTCAGAAGATACTAGGAAGGAGAGAGATCAACCGGAAGATAGACAAAATGAGATAAAAAATTCCCAAGTTTAGACTCAAAAGTATCTTGTTACTATAGAACACAAATAGATAATTTTGCAAAAAATAAGTATGCATATAAACAAACATAAAAGGAAACAATACGCACCTTTAGTCATAAGTAAGTAAAGTCAAAACAATGAGAACTACATCGTCAAATACTGCAAACTCATCTATGAATTTGCACAGGTTGAAAAAATTAGTAAGGTCTATCCAAAGTAAGAAAAAGAGCATCACTGCATTGTAAAGCCTGAATTCCATGTGCTGCCTTGTCCTCTAAACCTCATAAGGCTTCCAGAACTTGTTGTAAGTCCTCTTCTATCAACAGATGTGCTCCACCCAGCAGGGAAGACTCCCACTCAGCTAGTTTTTTGATTAGCTAGACCACCTGCACACTAACTGGTCCTCAACCTTCCTCCCTGCCTAAGAAACTCTTCAAACAAGTCAATCGCTTTCTCATGTCGGAACCAGAGGGTAACCCACCTTCCTGTTACTACCAAGCCCACCTCCACAATCCCCTCTGTTTCACTTTGCTCCTTAATGCAAACCCTGTGCAGCCCTGCATTGAATGTGGTATCTTCCTCCGTTGGGCTGTGAATATATGTCACCAATAAACTGCTACTAACCACATTGTTCCAGTGTCATATGTCCTGTATCTGACCATGTTTTTCTATTTAGGATGGGAAAACTCTCCTTCACCAACAGGGTGAATAGGAGGTGATCAGAACAATTGTCCTCTGAAGGTTCATCTGAATAACAACAGGTATGAAAGGAGAGGATCGAATTACAATCATCTTGGAAAGGATTGAGTGGAAGTGATCTAAGTGGCCCAAAGATTTGGACAAAATAGTAGGAGAAGTGAAAGATGATATAAACATATAGACACACAGAACACAATGAGTGTAGCTACATCCAGAAAACACAAAAGAGGAGTTAGAGGAGTGATTTTTCTTGAGAAATTCTTCAGAAAAGACTAAAGCAAAAATTACTTCTAAATTTGACTCTGAAATGGTTGGCCCATTCTCCATTGTCTCCCTCTCTCTGACACACACACACACACACACACACACACACCCCTAGATTTTGCATCATTGCTTTTAGGATAAAATAAGAAAAATATTTGAACATTATTTACTGATATTTCAGGGGAGAGTTTTTTGAATGGTTGGCATAGAAACCAGAGTAAAGCCTTCTTTATTTGGCAAGGGAATGGAGATAGGTGGGTCTAATCCATCTGTTTACTCCTCCTTACTCATCCTAAGATGTAATCAATCCATCAACAAGCTCAGCTCATAAATAGAAAGAAAAATATTTTATAAGGATCTCACCATTATTGAAGAGAACTATCAACATAAGAGAGAACTAGGAAAAAACACAACAAATAAATAAAAACAACCAAAATAACAATGGCAATTGAGAAAGAAGGATTTTAAAAATTATACAGCTTAATTTGATTTTTCCTTCTTAAGTAAACCATTCTTTTTCACTGCAATTTTCAGGGTTTTCTTTCTATCATTATATTGAAATGGCACTGGAAAGTTACTAGGCATTATTGACAAGGCAAGTTCCTCCCTGCACTGGTTGTTTCTTTTCTTTTCATTGATTTGCATCTAGATAAGCATAATAGGCTTCCCCACTTCCCTCAGGTCCTCATGCAAAATTATCTTCTTTATAAAGAGTGTCCTTGCCCACCCTACCTAAATTTCAACCTTCTTTCTGGACATTTCATGCCCCCTTTCCTTATGTAATTTGTTCTCTTTAGAACATATCTCTGTTTTATATACTTTATTTATCTCCCTTACATTGTCTTTCTTCTCCACTAAAATGTCAGCTCTGTAAGTACAGAAATATACATCTCTTTTGTTTTATCACTCTATTTCCAGCTCCTAGAGGAATTTCTGGCATACTTAACTGTTCAATTAACATTTATTAAAGGAGCAAATAACAGATTTGGGGGAAAATGTAAAACTATCATTTTATTTTTTAACTCCAATCTATTTTTTTTAAAGGTTTTTTGATTGCTAGAGAAAGTGGTAGAAAAAGAATCAGAATTAATAGTACAGGTGGAGAGGAAATAAGATATGAGTGAGGTGGTGAAGTTTATAGAAAGATACAAATTTTAAAAAAAGAGTTGGGATATTTGAATTTTAAAAAAGAGATGGAATAATATGAGGTGGTAACTAGATCCATGGGGAGATCTACCATATGATGATAAACCTTGAGAGTAACTGGGCTGAGGGAGCTCCAGTAGAATTATTGTTGTCTTGGAAAATGGCTAAGATGGCAACATTAAGAAGGATAACATATATTAGAAAGGCCTGTATATTAGCCAGGGTTCTTCCAGAGAAACAACTAATAGGATTTAAATAGACTTATAAAAAGAGCTTTATTATGAGGAATTGGCTCATGTAATAATGAAGGCTGAGAAGTCTCACCATTTGTTGCCTGCATGCTGGAGTCCCAGGAAAGCAAGTGGTGGAGACCCAGGTCAAGCTCAAAGGCCTTAGATCTGAGCAGCCAATAAGTGTAAGTCCCAGTCCAAGTCCAAAGGCCTGAGCACCAGGAGTGCGGATGTCCAAGGGCAGAAGAAGATGGAAGTTTCAGCTCAAGCAACAAACAAACTTGCCCTTCTTCCGCCTTTTTGTTTTATTAGAGTCCTTGATGAATTGGATGATGCCCACCTGCATTGGTGATGCAATCTTTTTTACTCAGTTTGCTGTTTCAAGCGCTAATCTCTCTGGAGACAGCCCCACACACTTACCCAGACATAATGTTTTACTGGTTATCTAGGTATTCCTTAGTCCAGTCAAATTGACACATAAAATTTACTATCACAGCCTATAATCAGATATTGAGAAACTGCATAGTTTTTGGTTTAAGGTAAAGGACTGACGAATACAAGGCAAGACTCCTCTTCTAAATGGCTTGGTGTTCTTATAGTATCAAGATCAAATATTTAGGACATGGATTCTAGGTACAAACCTAATTACCAGGCACTGGGAGGAAAGTGGAGCTTTAAACTTAGAATACTAATTATTAAACTTGGTTCACAAGTTTGAAGCCAGACACACCACTGTAATGTCCTATCTGTCTTCTATCTGAGGGATGATATATGTACAAAATTTTGCTTACTTATAAGAATAGTTCAACCAGTAGAGTTTATTTTCAAATAAATGTGTAAAACATGGCCAAACTGGTCTCACTCTGGGAGCGTCATAACACAGTATAGCAAATTAAAAGCTATTTGAAGTTCGACAGTAAAGAAACCTGCTTTGTTGAACTCAGTTTTCTCTGGCTAAAGTTAATTAAAGAGCATATTATTCACAGCATGTCTATTAACTTCCTGTAGAACTGGTGAGAAACGCTTTTCTAAAGCAGAGAGTGAGGCTCATGTTATAAACAGATATAATTTCCTCAAGTTGCTAAGAAAATTAAGCTTTTTAGTCAGAAAACAAAGCAAGTCAATAATTTAATGTATTGGCATTGATCCATTGACGCTCACTTTCCATTTTTTTAATTGATGTACAATTGGTATATGTTTCAAGTGTACAACATTATAATTTGACATCTGCATACACTACAATGTGATCAGCACCAAAAGTCTACTTACCATTGATAACCATAGAGTTGAACCCAGTTTGCCCACTCCCAACCCCCTTCCCTGCTGGTAACCACAAATCTGTTCTCTGTACTTAAAACATAATTTATCTACCATAAATTATTTAACATTATTAATATAGTATAATATTAATTATAATAATAGTTGAATTCTTCAAGAACTCAGCTAAGGTTATTGAGTTTGGGAAATCTGGAATCCTGTACTTATAATTTCAAAATTTATTGTCCTTTAAAAAATTGAATACTTGGACTGGTTTTAAAATGTCTTTTTCTCACTCCAGCTGGTAAATGCTGTTTATCAGACAGTTTTTTATACTTCTCTCTCTAATGAGTAGAGATGCTTTTTTTTAAATTGGCCTTTATAATAAGAGAGTTGTAAGAAGTTGGCAAATCAAGCAGAATCTTGAATCATTATTTGTATATTTTTATCACATAATTCAATCTCATAGAAAAATAAATTCTATGAAGAATACCAAAACATTTCACATATATCAAAGAAGAATATGGGTTTAAAACAAAGGGGAACTCCCAACTGTTTTCCAATGGTTGTACCATTTTACATTTTTTTACCAATGTTACAGAGAGTATAAGTCCCTCCACATCCTCACCAACAGTTATTGGTGTCAGGCAGTTAAATTTTAGACATTCTAATAGGTGTGTAGTAGTATCACATTGTGGTTTTAATATGCATATCTTTAATAACTGATGGTTTTCAGAATCGTTTTTTGTGCTTTTAATTTTTTTGCCATCCATACCTTTATTTTTGTTTTAAAATATATTTTTCTAAAAAATAAGTTTAGATTCCTGGTACAATTGAAGGGAAACACAGATTTCTCATAGTTTGACATCTACCCATGCATAGCCTCTCCATATTAACCTCTCCCACTAGAGTGGTCATATTCTTTTTATTGAAGTGTATATTCGAATCTAGAAATTTTGTATTGGAAAACATTCTTTCATTGAGTTTTCTGAATGCTTTACATAATCTGGATAAAAGTTTTAATCACATATATGGTATGTGAATAATTTCCCTGTCTGTGTCTTTTCATTCTCGACATTATCTTTAGAAAAGCAGAAAGTTTTAATTTCAATGAAGTCAAATTTATCAATTGTTTCTTACGTATTTATGTATGCATGTATATATGTATGCATGTATGCATTTTTATATCAATACCACACTTTCTTGATTAATTTATATTTACACATTTCAGTATTCTAATTTAAACATACTCCCGCTATATGATCCATCTATTCCATTCCTGGGAATTAAAAAAAAAAAGAAAGAAAAACATATGTCTATTTAAATACTCGTGCATTAGTTCTCCTAGGAGCTTTATTTAAAATCGTCTAAAATAGTTGAATAAATAAACTGTGGTATATATATATATATACAATTATATACTACTAAACAATAAAATAATAAATCGTTGAGGCAAGTTACAACACAAATGAGTCTCAAACAATTATGCTGAATGAAAGAGGCTAGGCAAAATGCAATACATTCTATTTGGTTCTATTTGTACAAAATTCTATAAAATGCATATAGTGACAAAAAGTAAATTGATGCTTGCCTAGGGATGAAGAGGGGTCTGAAGGAATTGGTGGGAAGAATTACAATGACTCACAAAGTATCTTTTGGGGTTGATGGATATGTTCATTTTCTTCATTGGGGTGATGGTTTTGCTTATATACTTATAATATAGAGATCAAAATATTAAAATTTTAGACTTTAATAAGTGCAGCTTATTGTATCTCAATTATATCTCAATAAAGCTTTAAAAATATACATGGAGAAACACTATCCTATATATCCTTTTTAATTATTCTTATTCATGATGATTTATTCATCATGTGTTACCTGAGACCCCTAAAAGTAATTAATCTTTAACTTACAATTCCCTACTTAGCCACAGACACATATATGTGATGCTTTACTGTACATTTCTAACTAAATATTCCATACCATTTAAAATATTTTTTCCTCTACTTAGTATGACAATACGTCTCAGACAATGTTTATGTTGAAAATCTTTGGACTGAAGATAGATTTTGAGGGAAAAGTCAAATTCTTCTTTCATATACTAAAAATTCTTAGTATTTGAGCTTTTGCATAGAAAACCTTCAGTACCTTGTATTTAATCTGCAAATACCTCTTTTTTTCTTAAATTTATTTTCAAAAATAACACTTTTGATATTTTCAAAAATATTTTCAAAAAATGCTTCCTTTCTGAACTTGTAAGGCTCTTTTAGTCCAACACTTCAGTATATGTTGCTCCATTTGCTTATAAATCTTCCCCTTTTATTTTCTATAAGTCTTATTTAATGCTATTGTCTTTATGAAATTTTATTAATTTTTTTGCTTCACTGACATAGAAATTCCTTTTTCTGTGGGCTCCCTGCATTATGTAAACACATTTACTGCATTAAATATATTATTTTATCTTATTTGTTAAAAGTCAAACACTAAAAGTTCTTGACAGCAGGACATGAGAGCTGCAATTTCATTTTTAACTTTTTTATGCTGAATTTAGTGCCTGGTACATGCTTGGTGTGAAATGAATTGTGTGATGTGAATAAAAGGTCAAGATGACTGGCCATCAGGTACAGTGTACCTATTTGCCTGGAGAAGGTTTGCCTTGTTTTTTTGGTTTTTTTTTTCTCTTCTGTAAGCATCAATAGAGAGGTATTTGAAAGCAGATGTCCCATCTATTTATTTGGCAAGATATACCAGTCTTATTTCGTATCATGTTTAATAGTGTATCTTCTAGAAAGTATTTGTGTAATAAATAGTTATTGATCTAGTGAATTATTAGTGAAGAAGAGCATGGGTCATAATGATATAGCCAGAGTGACCTTTCATTAAGTGGGTTGTCTGATTAACTGAGGTGGACTAGGAAGAGATTTATGAATTTGGACATAAATTAAGAAAACATTTCTTGGCCTTCATCCCATTTACAGAAAAGCACTGCCCATACAAATTCTACTCCCTTACATAACCACTGATGAATGACGTTAACTATGCATAACAATTGAATTAACTTAATTTTTGGGGGTGGCACTAGTATGTTATCTATTCTATATGCCTATGGTCATTTAGCTTATCTGTTTTCTATGTAATTTCTTTTTCATTTAGCTCCACATTATAAGTAAGAAGAGTTAATACTTTCTATTTTCAAGTTGAGTATTTGAGGGTTAGTAAATGAACAAGTCACAAAACTACTTCTAACCTATCTGTCAAAAGTATTTCTTCTTCTTTTCTTTCTTTTTCTTCCCCTCATTATTATCAATATTATTACTATCAATCCATTACTTTAAAAGTCATAGTCTATCAGGTTTCCATTTATGCATCTATTCTTTTGCATTTATTAAAAATCTAGTTTTTACCAGAGGGTAGGGGGTGTGGGGGAGGGGAGGCAAACAGAGTAAAGGAGGTCAAATATAGTTAGATAGGGGTAGGGTGAAGTGGGTAAAGGGGATAACATATATGGTAGCTGAAGGAAACTGGACTTTGAGTGGTAAACACACAATACAATATACAGATGTCAAATTATAATGTACACCTGAAAATTATACAATTGTATTAACCAATGTTACCACAATAAACTTAATTTTTTTAAAGTTAAAAAAAGAAATACAATAAACTAACTATAAAAAAAACTAAAGATGACAAAATATTTATTGCATATTTCAGAAATTTGTGGATTTGAAATTTTGTGATATGCTTGTAATTTTTCAATTTTTAGCCCAATAATATCATAAGCTATGATTCATAGACATAAATATTCAAAACATAAGTTCTAACATAAAACTATAATTTAGAACACATATTTTAATTAAAACCTGAAATATTTCTAAATTATTTTATTTATTTATTTATTTTGACATTTAATAATATTTTATGTTAGTTTCAGGTGTACAGAATAGTGGTTAGACATTTGTCTAATTTGTGACGTGATTCTCCCAATTAGTCCAATACCCACCTATCATTATATATATATAGTTATTACAATATTATTGAATCTATTCTCAATGTTGTACTTCACATCCTTATGACTATTTTTTAACTACAAATTTGTGCTCCTTAATCCCTTCTCTTTTTTCACCCATCCTTGCATATTCCCGCCCATCTGGCAATCATCAAAATGTACTCTATATGAGTTTGTTTTGTTTTGTTTATTTTGTTTTTTTAGATTCTTCATATGAGTAAAACCATATATTTTCTTTCTCCATCTGACCTAATTCACTTTTCATAATAACCTCTAGGTCCATCCATGTTGTTGCAAATGGTAAGATTTTCTTTTCTTTTATGGTTGAATAGTATTCCATTGCATATATTTACATCTTCTTTATCTAAGCATCTATTGATAAGCACTTAAGTTGCTTCCATATCTTCACTATTGTAAATAGGACTAATTTTTTGAGGAATCTCCAAACCTTTTTCCATAGTGACTATATCAATTTGCAATCCCACACCAACCAACAGTGCATGAGGGTTCTTTTCTTTCAAAGTCCTCGCTAAAACTTTTTTTTTTTAATCTTGATTTATTGATGATAGCCATTCTGACAGGTGTAAGGTAATATCTCATGGTTTTTAATTTGCATTTCTCTGATGATTGGTGATGTTGAGCATCTTTTCATATGGCTATTGGCCATCTATTTATCCTGTTTGGAGAAATGTCTATTCAGGTTTTATCCCATTTTTAATTGGATTGTTTTTTGTCATCATTGAATTCTATGAGTTCTTTATAAATTTTGAATATTAACCCCTTATTTGATGTATCATTGGCAAATGTCTTCTCCCATTCAGTAGGTGGTCTTTTTGTTTTGTTAGTGGTTTCTTTTGCTGCGCAAACCTTTTTAATTCAATGTAGTCCCATTTGTTTTTTTCCCCTTTCTTTCTCTTGTTCGAGGAGACATATTAGAAAAAATATTACTAAGATCAATGTCAGAGAATTTACTGTCTGTTTTCTTCTAGCAATTTTATGTTTTTGGGTCTGATATTTAAGTCTGTAACCCATTTTAATTTTATTTTAGTATATGGTGTACGAAGTTGAATCTTAATATTTGCAATAACATGGATGGATCTAGAGGGTATTATGCTAAGTGGTGTAAGTCATACAGAGAAAGACAAATACCTTTTGATCTCACTTATATGTAGAATCAAAAGAACATTTTGACCAGAACTCTAAATAATTTTATTAAATGATATGCTATTTGAAATTTAAATGATAAGATAGAATGTCACACACTTAAATATATATGCATTCATGTATACATATACATATAATCCACAGACAAGATATGTTATAAAATAATTGTTCCCCTAAAATTTCTGATTGGCTTTAAGATTTTTGGAGTATTGCATTATGTGAAGCCGTGTGCGCACACGTTAAAGACACCACTCAGAATACATTTGAAGAATGAACAGAACAAAAACACATTTTCTATGAATATAGAATCATTTAGAATATGGAAACTTGCATTTTAACTTGATATTTAGATGGTAAGGCCTTTACTGTCAATGTTAGATATTTCTGAGAAATATTCACTTCTTTCAGGTCAATAAACTTCAATGAACACAAAATATTTTGAAAGAAAAAATTACAGTAAAAATAAATTCCACTGAGGCATACACAGTATAATCTCATCTGTCAGTCAGTCTACATCCCTACATATAGAATGTATGTTGAATTTAGTCATGGCCCCCTAAAGTTAGGCATGGCTAAATAAATAATTTTGAGCAATGAATTGAGTCAATACTGTGTTTTCTCATGCTGTGATAATTGGCAACATTCTAGAGTGAGGAGAGTGATTTAACTGAGTAACATTGTAGAGCACCCTTCTTCCTTTGCAGCAATCTGCTTTGGTCATGTCTTATGAGAGACATAAAATATTTATTGTGCTAAAGTGCTTCCTTTTCAGTGTTGTTTTCGTGTTGTTTTCAGTGTTATTCTATCATGAATGGTTCAATCAGGAAGACAAGAATAGTACTTCATAGTTTCCCTTTGATAGATTTAAGCAACAGTGTAAAACTACCTGTCTGAGACAAATAACTTTTGTGGATTTTATGTTGTTTGGATTTGGTCGTATTTTAATATGACATTTTAGAATGAAACTGAAGCAGGTACACATACGTACACATGAACTCTGATTATGAACTCAGGTATGTGGACAGGTGCTTTGTTCAAAACAGATTAATAAAATCCAGGGAAAATTTGACTACAGGTTTAATCATAAACTATCAAGAAATCACTCTCCTTGTCACCTCTCTATGCATATACAAGGTCTGGGACTGAGGACATGGAAGCTAAAGTTATGGACATTATAGCAAATTCTAGTAGCTTTTAAATCTTATTAAATGTTTGCTAACCTAGGAAAAATGCAATGATTAATAGGTTGTCATTTTTCTAGGGATGCTGGAATAATTCAGACACATATTAGTAGCCTGAAGGCGAAATCCATCTCACATATGAGTTTGGTTTGACTTGGAGAGTTGTAACCCAAATGATATATGTACATCAACAAACAAAAATGTTGTTCCATATTTTTAAATTTGCACTGATGTTTTCTTCACAATTAGAATCTTCTTCTAAGATAACATATAGGTGAAAAGCACCTACACTCACTTCAAAGGGTTTGAACTCTTCATTATAACAGTATTCACACCTTACCTTTTCATTCTTATACCTAACTGGCTTTATTTATCTTTTCTGCTGGGCAACTGAAGATTTTCATCTCCTGATATAGAGGATAGTAATGTGTGCATCAGTTGTTGTGATAATTAACAATAACCACACAATTAAATATTTACTTAGTAATGGGACCTCTAAGTCCAAGGACCTCTCAAAAATTCCATATATAGTTAAACTAATAACTTATTTTGAGATTATAACTTTCTAGCTTAACAATATAAAAGAGGTATGAGGAGATAAGAACAATAAAAATTTTAGTTAAAAGAATAATACCAAAGACTCGGAGATCTGTTTCAGACCATAAATCCAGGTAATTAAGCCTTTGGCATGATGAATGTTTAATAACTTAATTCAGTATCTTTGTGTTATTTAGGTATATTTTTCATACTACTTTAAATAAGTTCATCAAACAATTTCTTAAGTCTTCAAATTTTATAGTTTTAATGATAAGAGGGCATAGAAAGTATAAATAAAAGTGTTTCTTACACTTCAGAAATAGATTAAAATTTATTTGCTTATTATAAATAAGAATACAAATGTTAATAGCTGGTCTTAGCTCATTACCTCAATCAATACTTTCATTTAGTCAAATATTTTTCATGTGCTTATTCTGTGAAAGGCATTATGCTAGGGACATAGGTGCATCAAAAAGCAAAAGAGAAAATACTACATATATGTCATCAATTCACAGACATTGTACTGTGTAGGGAAAAAATAAAGAATAAGCGTCATAAATAAATAATATAGTATGTTAAAAATAATAAGTATTTGGGAAAACAAGGATAATGAATTGGATCAGGAATACTGAAATGAGGCGATACGATGAAAAGCAAGTTGTCATTTCATTTTAAATAGGATATAAAGGGTCGATTTCATTAACAAGGTGACATTTAAGCAAAAATTTGAAGAAAGCCAGAGTGTTAGCCAGGTGAAATTTCAGAGGAGCATTCTTGACAAAGGGAGTAGACAAAGCATGGAGCCTCAGAAGGGGCAGCTCTTGGAACATTAAGGTGGCCAAGGTGGAGGGATAGAGTATTCAGGAGGAAAGTTAAAGGAGATGAAGTCTGAGAGGTAACGGGAAGCCAATCAAGTAGGATCTGTCGTCCATTACCGTCACTTTGGCTGTTTCTCTGCTTACGATGGGGAATCACTTGGGATATTTAGTAAGAATAGTGACATCAGCTGGCTCACCATTTTAAATTATCATTCTAGACACTCTACTGAGAATAGACTATAAGGGACCAAAGGTAGAGGAAGCTGCTATGATTATCTAGAATACCTTGCTATTGGCTTGGACCAAGATAATCAGAGTGATGAACAGTGGATACAGTTTAGGTATATTTTCACGATAGTGCTTAGAGGTTTTGCTGATATATTGATCATGTTTGTGAAAACTCCAAAATTTTGTACGTAAATGAGTGTAAAAACAGTTGCCATCAAGTGAGAGGAGGGAAACTTTAGGTGAAGGAGGATAGGGGATTTCAGGGAAGAAAGACTAGAGTTTGGTTTTGGACATTGATGGGTATATATTAGGGATGGATATGAATTTGTTAGATGGATTTGAAATTCAAAACAATAATGGGGGCTGAAAAAGTTTGAAATTATTTGCACATAGATGATATTTAATGACAAAATTTGATGAGAACATAAGAGGAAATCATCTAGATAAAGAACAAAAGAGTTGAAATCTGCAGTAGTCTAATAGTATCAGATGAGAAATCCATAAAGATACTGAGAATGAATAATTATTGAGATAGGCATTGTGTTAGTTTCTTGTGGGTGCTATAACAAATTACTACAAACTTGAGGGATTAAAACAACAGAAATGTATTTTCTCACAGTTGTGGAGATCAGAAGTTCAACACCAGGTTATTGGGCCACATTTCTACTGGAGGCTCTGGGGGCTAATCCTTCCTTGCCTCTTCCAGCTTCTGCTGGTGTTCGGTTGTGTCCACAGCACTCCAGTCTCTGCCTCAGTCTTCACACCCCTTCTCCTTTTCTGTATGTACCAAATATCCCTCTTCCTCCTGCTTATTAAGATATCTGTGATTTAATTTAGAGCCTACCTGGGCAATCTTCCCATGTCTAGATTCTAGACCCAATCTCATCTACAAAGACTTTTTTTTTTTTTTCCTTACAAGTTAACATCAAGAGGTTCCAGAGCTGAGGGATTGATATATTTGGGTAGCAGCTATTCAGCATAAAAATAACTGTGCTATGTCAATTACAACAAAAATAAGCTGGAAACAGAAAATTACTAACTAAATTCAACAGTGTAGAGATTATACGTGTCCTAAAGCAGAGAGGTTGTAGCGGTGTGGGGAAAGTCCTGAATGAAGTGGAAATAAGAGAGAAAAGGAGAAGAGGAATGAAATACAACATTTTCAAGGAGTTTTACTCAAAAAGAGAATAAAGCAATTGAACATAAGCTGAAGGGTAAGCTTGTGTCAAGGATTTTTTTAAAAGATGAAAATAATACGATGGAGGGTAGAGAGTGGAGGTTGATGATGATGAAAAAAATGATGACAATATCATTGTTGTTCTTTACTAGATATTATGATTTGAGATCTCCAGAAACAGGCCTTAAAACAAAAACGAGTTCAAGTTGTTTGAGTGATGAAAGAGTGTGGGAATGAGACAAGGAAGGAAAGGAAGCCAATAAGAGTGTTTTATAAAAAGATCACCGCTGTTGGAAAATTGGTGCTCAGTACTACTGAGATCTCTGTGAAATTGTCTGAACACAACTCAGGGTTTCATCTATCCTGAGACCTTCCCACTCACCCAGATCACAACTTTATCTCTTGGTTTTACATTTTGCTCTAATAAAAACGATGTTCCTCTGAGGACACTGATTCGTCTGCACATCTCTTAGGCACTGTGTTCATATCCTACGGCTTTTCTAATAAACTGCCACAATCTGTGTGGCTTAAAACAATAGAAATTTATTTTCTCAGAACTCTAGAGATGGGAAGAAGTCTCAAATCAAAATCTGAGCAGAGCCATGTTCCCTCCGACTGCACTGGGGAAGAATCCTTTCTTGCCTCCTCTAGCTTCTGGTGGTTGATAGCAATCGTGGTGGTCCTCGGTTTGTTAGAAGCATCACCACAATCTCTGCCTCTGTCATTACGTGGACTTCTCCCTGTGTGTCTGTATACCTGTGTCTCTTTTTGTAAGGACATTAGTCATATTGGATTAAGGCCCACCCTAATGACCTTGCCTTAACAGGATTACATCTGCAAAAACCTTATTCCCAAATAGGTTCACCTTCACCAGTACTGGGGGTTAGGAATTCACCTATCATTTTGGAGACACACTTCAACCCACAACAGAAACTGACTGTTTTTATAAGGTTAGTTTAATAAGGTCTACTGTAGAGTAATATAGATTTTCTGTCACAGCTCTAGTAACACTGGATCAGGAAGTGCCCTCCTTCTGAAAGTCACTTTCAGTACATTCTGCCTCCAATTTATGTTGTTTCCTCTCATTATGACAGCAAATAACCTCTCACTCCTTGATGATTTTAACTCCCTCTATTATCTCCTAATCTCCTTTTACCTAAATCTTAGTGATTTCCATCTATAGGTAGAAAGACCTTCCATCATTCTCTCAGCTTCTTGAATGCAATTCACTCTATGATCTTGTTCTTCGTAATTTCAGGGCCAGTTACTCCATGGTCATGCGTAAAATCTCCGCCTTTAACAATGGCAGCACATTGTCATAATTACAACTGCGTGAATTTCACTTGCTGGTCATTGCCTCCTATATATTTGAGCATATTTTCTCCAGCTTCCTCATTTCAGAGTTTTCCTTCCTTCTTCAATTTCATGAATATCTGAGGTTCATTAATTCTATCAAGTTTACATTATAACTAGTTTTACATATTCACTTTACTTTTCTTAAAGCTTAAATTCCACGGTCAATCATTTTTATCACCACCTTTTATGTGCTTTCATTTCTTTACTTTGTGTATTCAGGTGACAAAACAACCCCAATTAAATACAAATTTCTGCCTAATCAACATCCAAATCTCTGAAGTAGGATTTAGCTAAAGAATAACATATAGCCATGCTCATCATTGGTTATAGTTTATAACTACAAAAGTAAGTGTACCCTTAATGCAATCTGCCAATCTCAAGTATGCCCTTACAACTGCCCCCAAATCTTACTTTGTTTTCTTATTATTCACTCCACTGCTCTCCTGTGGGACTATATCATACCTTCTACATTCTCCTCAGCTTCTAATTCTACCTTCCAGTCCATCTCACTTAACTAATGATATTACTTTCTATATCACTAGGAAAATTGTAGCAATCAAGAGAACTTGAGCAGAATTCTACCATCCCAACTATTCAAGTACTTACATACACAACCATGTAATATGAACTCTTATCAAAATAAGAATGGTGCACATTTGTATCATTTTGAGTTGTTTGTACATTTGTTTGGGATTGGCAAGTCCTATTTCATCTTGTCCCTGGTTTTAGAACTGACTTTATATTCTAGCAGATTAAAATTAATCTGCAAAGATATCATAAAAGGGAGTAAAATTCTGCATATTTTATATTATGTTTTATTTTAAAAATAAAACCATACTACTCACGGAAAATTAATCAGAAGTTCTTAACTGTGAAATTGTTTATATTTGAAATTTGTAATAGGTACTATACATCACAATATTTTGCCTTGTTCACTTTTTCTCTTCTATGTGCTTTTGTTTTCCTACCAATGTTTATAAATTTCAATTAACTAGTTCACAACATTTTTGCTTTTATAAGGACCACACTTTAAAGATTACATAGTCAATTACTAACTGATAATAATTGAAAGAAAAATAATGCATTTTATAACTAAAAATATTTGTATTTACTACATTAGCACATAATACACATTTTAAAAATCTACCTTCTAGACTGAAAATTCCATAAGAAAATAAATTGTATGTTTTTTTATATACCTCAACAAACCTAGCAAAATATCTGGATGCGGTTTTCAAATGATTTATTAAAGAAAGGAAATAGAGCCATTGTTTATATTTTTTAATTTTAGACTCAAGTGTGACCGATTTCCCTATGATTCCACATACACGCTAAAACTCTAAAATTTTATAAGATTATGCCAGTGTATTTTATTAGGATGTCCTTTTAGATAGTTGATTATTGATTTTTCAGTGGAAACATTTGATTAATAGATGTAATAGAAAATATAGCTATCTTCTCTGTTAGGCACATGAAATATAGTGAAAGTAAAAGCTCTTTAGAAACATGTTATTCAGAACTAACTCAATGTGGAATTGCTCTTTCCTAACATTACACATGATTAATGGGTGGCATAATTCCCATGTGCATTGTCACATTACGGAGTTCTATCAATCCAAAATTGTATTGTTCATGGCAATGAGCTCTGTGTGTAATAATTGACGCATTAGCATAGAAAAGCTGCTTCTTCTTTTTTTTTTTCTTTGTCATAGATGCATTGCTGAAGCTGTTTAATACTTGTTTGCTTATCCATAAATGTACAAAATGTATCTATAATTACTGTCATGGGGTTGAGACTACACCATCTGGGTTGTAATGCAAATGTTTATATCTAAACTCACTAGAGCAAAATATATATTCTGAGTCATTATTGCAAGGCTATTCATTCTATCTAACTTCTTTACTATATGAGCACAGACTAAAGAGCATAAACACAGTTGGGGCTGGAAAATTTTAAGAAAATAATATGTTGTATAAAATTAAAATAGTGCTTTCTCTGTCACCTAGAAGAAAATCACACACACAAAAAATAAGGTTTATCTCCAACATAATTTTTGACTTTTTTATGTTCACGACCCATTTTTACTTTTATCAATATTAGAACACACTAAAGTGAAATAAGAGATCATTTTTTAACTTAAGTACTGCTTGTGTGTTTCTGTTTTTAATTTCTAAAAATTATATTTTTCTAGGTTTATATTATTTCCCTTTCATCTTAGTGTGTATGTGTGTGTGTATGTGTGTGTGTGTGTGTGTGTATCTTTTTGCTTCTTTCATATATCCTGTGCCTATAGAACATCCTATTAGGGTGAAAATAGACTCATATTAAAAAAGAAAGCTAGTAGAATAAGATATCCCAAACCTATATAAGAAAAATAAAATAAAATGATCCTATGATCCTATCTAGAGATCTGACACAAAAGAGTCTTGAACAAGTAGAAAGACAGTTCATTTTCTTGAGTAGAAAGACTCAAGAGATATTAGTTCTCCCTGAGACAATTTATAACTTAATTCAAACCATTTAAATTGCCACAGTTGTTTTTCTGGACATTGATAAATTGATTGTAAACTTATTTGGAAGAGCATGCAAGAAAAAAAAAAGTAAACAGAAAAAACTGAAAAAGAAGAGCGAAGAAGGAAATAAGTCCTGCTGGATATTAAAACATATGTTAAAGCCTGTATAATTACAGAAGTGTGTCATTGACACATATATAGACTGATCAATCAGTAGAACAGAATAGAACATTCAGAAACTTTACCAATTTTGTGCATCTTTATCACAAAAATGCTTGAATATCAAATCAGTGGGGGTAATACAGACATTTAAATAATTGATGTGGAGATAACTGATTAGCCGGAGATAATAAGATAAAATAGACAAGAATATAAAAATTAAGTCCATTTTTATGTATGGATGAATTTAAATGGGTCAGAGTTAAATGCCAAAAAAAAAAAAAAAGTAAAAGAAAAAGAAACTGGAGAAAATATGAATAAATTCCTGTATAATGTGGAATAACATTTTTCTATTGCTGTGTACCAAGCAATCTCAGATATTATAATAAAATAACAACCATTTGCTTGGCTCTTGCTTCTTCTGCTTTTCTTCTTGGGGCTGGCCTTAGGTAACCTTAGTTCTGTTTGACTAAGTTCATGTCTGCAGTCAGATGATAAGTTAGCTGGAGACTGTCTGGATTCAGATGTCCTCATCCCTATGTCTGAATACTGGGAAAATATGTCTCTCATCATCAAGCCAGCTACTCCAGGCTTGTCTCAGTCCTAGTGCAGAGAGAAAGCAACCCCTGATATGCAAGCATTTTTCAGCCTCTGCTTGCATCAGTCACCTTTGCTAATACTTCATTGGAAAGTCAATTGGTTAGCTTAGGGGGTGAGAAACAGACTTCATGTTTTATATAAGAGGACCGAAAGCTTGTGATCATTTGAAAAATCTTATATACCTAAAAAGATGAATAAACCTTTCTAGCTACATATCAAATCCAGAAATAGTAAGGGGATAGATAAATTTGATAAATTAACATTAAACAAAGGTTAAAAGTTCATGGCAAAATAAATCATAAGCAGAGTAAAGAGAACTCTAATTGGAGAAAGACTTTTTGTAACATGACACAGACAAGAAGTTATATTTCTACCACAGAAATAGCTTCTAAATGTAGACATGCAAGCACCGTCAACCCAATGGGGGAAAGATTAAAAAAAAAAAAAACCATGAACTATAGAAATAAAGAGACAATTCATAGAAAAAGAAATGCAGCGAAAAAGATTTTTAACTAAATTTAACTATGTTCAAACTGACATGGTAGGAAAAATAAATATTAAAGTATATTGAGTTATCGATTCTCACCTATTAGACAGGCTAAAATCCAAAAGTTTAACCTGTCTTTATTGGTGAGGAAATAGCTCTTTTAAGAAATGTTGGGAATGCAAATGATAAATATCTAAGGAAGAAAATTTGGTATATTTATTAATATAATTTATTGTTTACCATTTTATGCAACAATCTCACTTCAAGGAATTTATTTTAAATATAAAATGTTAAATATATGAAAAGACAAATACACAAAACTTTTCATTGTGGAATTGTTTTTCATAGAAAAGACTGGAACCAACCCAAGCACTATCTTAAAGGGAATTGGTTGAAAAAACATCACATACAACATTGATTTCTGTAGCTATAGAAAACAGTGAGATATAGCTTTTATATTCTTCTATTGAGTGATTATTTAAATATGAATATTAAAAATGAACTATTTAAAAATATTAATGTTATACAATTAGAAATTGTAACTCTGGATATTTGAAATTATTAAGAAATATTGATAAATTATTATTACTAAAATTATTAATTTTAGGGATAATGACAGTACTTTGGCTGTTATTCAATTGTTCTTAAGTTTGCAGACATATATTACACTATTTATAGTTTGAATGATATAGCTGAGATTTGTTTTAATAAAAAGTAATGGAAGAATATGTACAAAGATAATGATGATGGCCATGATTAATACTTTTTGAAGGGAGTAGATGAATGGGACCACATTATACTTTTCTCGGTATAACACATTACTAAATTTTGTACATGTGTATTTTTTTCCATAATATAGAACTTAAACAAAAATAACAATCATATTTACTTTCAAATATTATAGGGGAGCAAATACGAATATCACTTTACATACCCCAAAATGACCCAACCAGTATTTCAAATGAATGCCCTGTGATGGATTTGCTTGGAATCTTATATTAGGAATTTTGTTTTTTAAAACAAGCTAAATGTCCAGAAAGTTCTTTACTCTTGACTGTTCATGGAAACAATATAAGCCCTCTCATTTTTTTCTTAGTATTTGAAAAATTTCAAATACCCTAAGTATTTGAAAAACTGTGGAATTATTTAAAGAATAACGTTCAACAGAACCATTTGCCTTAATTTAAAATGTTAAATTGCACATTTTAAAATAAAATCAGATAGAATAGATAATTATTTTTCAGTGTTATCAAGTATTTTGAAAGCTCTAATACTATCTCTTGAATAATTCAAAATTTATTTTTATAACTCCATTAAAAAAGTATAGTTATGTAAGAGCATTCAACTTGAGAGAAATACAAGAATAGTAGTGTTTATTGTTAATGTTGCCTAAAACTTGGAGGCACGGAATTTTCCTTAGGTAAGTGGCATTAAAGAGAGCTGCTAATTTCTAAAAGGAAGAAAGGGAATGAGAGCTTTAAGGAAAAATAGCAATCTTGCTATAGTGTCAAACCTGACAAAGGTTGACAAAGATATAGAGACCACAGATCAATATCATTTACAAATATATATATGTAAGTACCCTAAATAACATAAAAGTACAAAGATGCTAGCTGTACACTTTAAAAATGATTAAATGTGAGAAAATATTTAAATGTATATTATAATATTTATGGATCCAAGGACTAAAAACATGATTTTTTTCAATTGGCATAAATCATTTGGCAAAACTCAAAATACTTCTTCAAGCATAAAGCCCCTAAATAAACTAGAATTAGTATTTTCTTTACATTTGTATCTGTGTATGTGGATACATAGTATGTGTATAGATGTATATTCACATGTGCGTATATACATCAACACATACACAATGTAAATACATACATCATGAATATGTGCATATATTTATACCACACAATACAAACACATTGATACACTTCTCACATATATAAATGTAGAGATCTGGTTTGCCTTTCTGTGTATGTCAGTTCTTATACAGAATCATATTCAATTGCTAAAAATTGTAGGCATTCCCGCTAATGTCAGGAACAAATTTGAATAACCATAATGTTTCTATATTTAACATTGGAGTTAATGGCCTTTAGACTTTTAGCTAAGAGAATGATGCAGTGTAAGTATCAATGTATATAATTTTTAATTAATGTCAACATATATAAACATTTATCAATATTCCAAGTTAAAACATTATTTTATTTATCTAAGAGAATCAGTTAAAAATTGAGACCGCAAATGAATTCAGTAAATTAGTTGGATATAAAATTATTACACAGACATTATTAGCTCTCCTGTATCAATTTAATTTGAAAATATAATAAAAGAAAATACCATATGTCTATTAATAAAAAATATCTAAAACATCTAGACATAAACTTAACAGGAAATGTTTTAGAGCAAAACAAGAATCTATTTTAGAACACTTCTGAATAACTTAATGTTAAATTGGAACAAATAGAATGCTGTCACTAATTTTCAATGGCAGGAATAAACATCACAGAAATGTTATTTATCTCTTCATTAATTTAATACATTCAAACACAGTGCAATACATTTACCAAGTTTGTTTTTTAGAAGTTAGATAATTTTTAAATTCATTAAGAAATGAACAAAATATATATTTTAAAAGGTCCTCTGAAATAGTGGAGCAAAGGAAGGTCGGGACATATTAGAAAATGAATAGACAAATACTAGAACAGAATACAAATTACAAAAACAGACCCATATACTGATGGCAATTTAGTTTATAATAAATTAGAATATCAAGTCAGTGGTGACACAGTGGTGACACAGTGGTGGTTTTGAAAAACAAATATATTAGAAAATAAAATTATAAACATCTAAAAAATATAAATTTTTATATAAATTGGAGTAGGGCAGGTATTTCTAATCATTACTAAAAAACCCAGAAGTAATTATTCTCATATATAACTGCATAAAATTACACATTTCTGTATGACCTTTGAAATAATAGTAATCAAAAAACAAATGACAAACTAGAGAAAAAAATTGAAACTGTTATCACAATGTGTTGATCTTTCTAATAAAAATGGCTTTTAGACACCAAAGGAACAGACCAAACAGCTCATTGGCACAAATTACATGAAGGAAATGAGTAAACAAGTCTAAAATATATAAAAGCTAGTAAAGCATATGAAAAGGTACTCAACCACTCAAAATCTATACATAATTAAAGCTACAAAGAGAAACCATTTTACCTATCTGATTAGCAGAAATCCAAAAGTTGACAGTACATTGTAAAATCAGGAAAAAACAGGCACTCTCAAACACAGCTTTCGAGAATGCAAAATGATATAAACCCTAATTAGGGGGAAAATGCCTCTTTCATTTTATAATTTCCTTCTGAGCATTATTCTATGATTATACTCACATACACACAAAATTATGCTTGTATATCATTATTCATCACAGCAGTCTTTGTAGTAAGAAAAACAATGGAAAAAAACAAAAATGCTTATTTTTATGGATCTTTTTAAAATATTCTATGCTATAACCACTTATTGGAGTACTACTTAATAGTTATACTGATCGAAGAGAGAAATATTTCTGCACTCAGACAGAAATATTTCCAGGTTATGTTGCTAAGTGGAAAAATATGGTATAGAATAGCAAACATAATACACTACCTATAGTGAAAGAAGGAAGAAAATAAAAACGTGTTTTATTTGTATAAAGAAACATTGGAAGAAAATTCCTGAAATTTAAAAATAATTGTTCCTCCAGGTTTCAGGAAGTAGATATGGGATAAATAGAAACATGGATAGAAGAACCCATTTTCATTTTTTACTCTTTTACATTATTTTTTTTATTTTGAACCATGTAAATGTTTTAACAATATATTACTTCTTCTAAAAAATAACATTTTAAAAAAGCTTTACTCAAAATATTGATGACATTATTAAAAGCATACACTTTAATAAAATCTCCTACAAATACTAGTGATTATTTTATATTGGGAGAGTGTAAAATTGTGGATCTAAATATTTAGTATGTTTCCTCTACAGTGACAAAAATTGCTTCTTTGCCAATTGTAAATAGTTCTATTCTGAGCATAACGTTCTTCTCCAGGAGTTATTTGTAGTATCTTAGTGCAACCAGCCATTTATTAGGTTATCAATTCTTGAGTACTGTGGCCAGATAAGACTTCCAATTTGCTCTTGTGGACAATTGTGCATGGGAATTTTTATCATTACTTTATTATTTGGAAGCATATTTTACGTAACAGTATGAAAATGACAGTGCTGCTAGAATTCACTGGCAAACAAATGCCAAGATAACAAGGTGCAGTGGTCCAAATTGATAGCATACTTGTTTTTACTTAATTTTGATAATTTCTGAATGTCATTCATTCTTCAAGTTGGCACTTCATCTTTAGAGCCAGCTTTGTACATCCTTAAATCCATCTTTAATGTGTGCCTGTCGATCATCTGAGGCCAGTTGATATTTCTAGATTGTTTTAAAATTAACCTAAACCATTTCCTACAGGTGTGATCATTAGCAAGTGGGAGGAAATAAGAAACAGTTGGCCCAGCATATATAGAGTTTATTAAATTCTAATAGGTGTGCTTCATGACAAACTAATTATTAAGCAAAGTCTCAGTACAAAGCCTAAGAGAAACAATTTAAGAAATATTTTATAAACTGTAGGATTACGGTAGCTTCCCGAGACTTGACAGGGTGGTTTGAAACTTCTCCCAACCCAATAACTAACTGCCTAAGGGAAGTATAGGCCACAGAGGAATCTATAACATGGAGGAAAACATCTGAGGAGAGGCAATTATCTGCTTGCACTATGCCCTTTGAAACCTCTAAGCTGTTAAAATTCTCATGTTGTTTTTATGTGCTTCACTATCAACCCATGAAAAATCTGTGTTCCTTAAAATATCTAGATATTTCATGCTAAGTAGATTATTTATATATCCTAAAAGGGAAATGCATATAAATATAATACTATAAATGATTCTTGGATGTTGAAGTCTTTTTGTTGACCTATTTTAACTCTATCAGCAGCAAAGTAAAAAAAATGCTAATTCCTAGTTATTCAAAGCTCATAAACTAGAACTGAAATGCAAAGTTCTCTTTCTTTCTGAAGACATAGATATTTATATTCTGATATTGAATCTCTCATTGAATGAAATATGATTACCTAATAAATCTATTGGCATTAAATCCATATTATCAATGTTAATAGAGTTGGTCAAAATAATTTACACTTAATTTTTTTTTTGTTATGTTGTTATTTTCCCTGTATATTTTCTAAATTTATATATTAGTGCCTTCTTCTTTTTCATGATTAAATTAGCTAGGTTTTCCATCTTATTTTTATTTTTTGAATAACCAAGATTTTTAGTTCTAAATTATTACACAATTTTTATCTTTCCTAACTCATTAATTTCTACATTTATATGTGCTATTTCGTCATTCTTATTTCCATCCATAAATTTGTGTTCTTTTTTCAATAATTTTAGTTGTATACTTAACCAAATGGTAATCTTTACTTTTTATTTATATAATCATATAAGGTATAAAATTTTTCCTTAGTATCACTGTGCCTTCATCCCAAAGATTCTGATATTAGTATTTCAATTATCACTCTTCTAGAAAACATTAAAGTGCTATTTGTATTCCTCTTTTGACATAAAACAAACAGCCGCCTAAAAATCAGGATTAAAAAAAAATCTGATGGAAGTTTGTATTTGATTTTGGAAATTGTTATTGATTTCTAATTCTATTGCAATGAATTAAGAACATATTTTTACACCACCACTACTTCATAACATTTATTTTTATTTATGTTCTCTGTGATAATTATAGTATGCACACATACACAATATTTTAGATCCATATTATTAATTAGATTCCTTAGATTTTCAGTTGTTCTCTGTTGATATTTGTTCTTGTCCTTTTGATTCATGTTGGGATGAATGAGATGCATTAAAATCTCCTGTTTTATTGTTTTTGTCTATTGCACCTCCTGTCCTGTATAAGGTGCTTCGTGAATTGTAATATTTAACAGGACGGATGGAGTTCAATCTTTGCCTCATGCAATATTTGCTATTAATTCTCTCTAGTATATTATTCATTCCACTTTCTTTACGCTTTCATTTGAATACCTGTGTATACTTAATCTTTTTTGTTTAACTCTCAGAGCAGAATTAAGTTGCTTTTTCAAATTAGAGATTAGAATGTCATATTTTTCTAGAAGCTATCTTTTTATTTTATATTTTTAATTTTGATGGTTTTGAATTGTACAAAATAGTTACTTATGATTTTTACAAACTTCCTTTGTATCTAATTGTTTTTCTCTTGATTTTTCTAATTTTTCACATTTATGCTCTTCTCTTTTGACATTAGAGTTCACCAATCCTTATCAATTCTTTCAAATATTTTTCCCTCCATATTCCTTCAGTTTTTCTCTTTTCCAACTCAAAGGGCAGTGGTCCCCAACCTTTCTGGCACCAGAGACCAGTGAAAATCTAATGTCTGATGATCTGAGGTTGATCTGAGGTGATGATGTTAGTGCTGGGGAGCAGCTGGGGAGACGAAGCTTTGCTCCCTTTACCACAGCTCACCCACCGCTGTGCTGTCAGTCCCTAACAGGCCATACACCAGGTACTGGTCCACAGCCTAGAGGTTGGGGATTCCTGTATAGGGGACCTATCCTCTGGTTCACCTTAGAATAGCAACATCACCATGTTACTCACAAATATCACTGTGGGAAATGGCTGATGCCTGCCCGTGTGCATAACTATTGTATAGGAGGAGACTGCAAGAATCTATCAGAAATCTGTGGTCGCAAGCCTGGCCTCTGGCTAAGTGAAGCTCATCACTAGAAAACAACTCCTTTATGTATCATCTCCCTACAGCTTTGTGACCTACCAGATCTTTTCTCTCCAGTCTGACTTACTCTTCAAATGACTCCTTTCCCTAAGCTAAGTCGTATCCAGTATCAGGGAAGAAATATGTTTTTGCAAGTGCACCAATATTTCTCTCCCAGAAGTTCAGTCTGCAGTTTCTTTCTTTGAATCTTCGATCTGACATATGAGTGTGGATTGTGACCGGAAGATACATCAGGGCAAGGGTTGTAGTGAGAGAGTAGAAAGCAAGAGGAAAACAGCAGGCAATCACAAATAAATATAACCGCAATTTTACTCCAATGTGTATCTAACCATCCTTTATATAATGTATTCACATCAATTTTGAAAAGACAAAGCTCTATGTAGGTCAGAGCTATTATTAGTGTTGTTATTGATGTCTTGGGGTCTATGTAATAAGTAGTGTCATGATGTTGATGTTCCCAGGGTGTCCGTGCAGCATTCATCAGTTCCCACTAGTGCCATCTCTTGCGCTGATTTTTCTTCTTTGGTTGTGAGGACTTAGGGTCACCTTAACAGAATGTGCCCTTTGCAGCTCAATAGCCACTAGTGTAAACAGGTAATTTTGAAAAGAGTCCATGCTGATGAAATGATTAGATTTGCAAAGTGGGGAAGACCATTATGCATGCAGGGAGTGCAGGGATCATATGGTTCACAGTGAGTGATTTTGTATGTGATTATGTTGCCTCTAAATTGCTGCTGAGTGAGATTAGTGTAGAATTTTAACCAAAACAAAATATAAAATAAATGATAATAGAAGTTTTGTGAAAGATCTACTTATTTTTGCTGTAGTTTCTCCTCTTATACATCATTATTTATCATATTTCAAAAAATATCAAATGAGCATCTTATGTGTGTGCAGTGATATTCTGGAACAAAAAAGTTTGATCATAAGTGATTTGAGGTTGAAGCTTGCCAAAACTCACTTTCATTTTATAACATACAGGTTTTAATTGGCAATATATATATATATATATATATATAAATATATATATATATATTCATGTATAAAATTTATAATCACATAATTATATATAGATACAAAATTTATAGGCACATATGCATGTGTAAATAACTTAGTCTATTTTTCAGCTAGTTTTTTTTGAAAATGCATGTACATGCACACTTATATTTGCATTATAGTGTTTCTATAGTCCTATGTCTTATATTTTATTTCTCCTTTTTTATTTTTGGAAAATAACTTATTCTAGTAAGTCACATATAAATATAAATCAAGAATTAATCTAAATAAACTATTCCATGCTTACAATGTTGACACTTTTGAATGATGTATTGAACAAATATCTTAGCAAGAACATAAAATGTTTTAAAAGATTGTTTTCCAGGAGGATGAATGGCCATCTATATCTTATGAGTAACTGTGAATTATCTTTGTCTAGAGAATATCTATTTGGTATTAATTATATGGGATATACAGGATACATAGATTATATTATCAGTTTTGTGCCTAATCTGACATTAATATATCAATAATAATTTACATGTTTATTACATTAGACTTCATAAAATCATACAGGTTTCATATTCCTGGAAAGGAGTTTTTGGCTAGAAGTATAAAACAGCACAAGTACGGGTACTCATAAATACATATTAAATGAATGAATGGGTTACTCGTCTGTGGTTTTCCTGGCTCAACTGCCACTTGTGTTACAGTAATTTTCAGTAGAGGCAGATCACTTCTGCCTTATTTTATGACACAATACATCTTTTTTGGGCACTCTTTAGATATCATCTTTCCTTCTGTCTGCTCTGGCATTCTACACTTCTTTGGAGCTATATTTATAGGCTTTGCCCTTTACGAACATTTCAGCCAAACATCAGAGATCATTTCCATGTCCTAGAATCTGTGAAAAACAAAACAACAAAATCCATATGTATTTCCCTGGGAAGATGTTACTCAAAAATATAATATGCAGAATCAATAAACAATTTTAACTGAACTAGAAATGAGGAGGGACATTTTTCAGTCACAGAAAGTCAAATACTGTACATTCTCACTTAGATGTGGAATTTTACAACGCTGAACTCAAAGAAATAAATAGTGGAATGATGGTTGCTAGTAGCTGCGGGGTAAAGGAAATGGAGAAATGTCAGTCCAAGCTATAAAATGAATAAGTTCTGGAGATCTAATGTACAGCAAGGTGACTATAATTAACAATATTGTGTTGTATACTTGAAAGTTGTTAAGAGAGTAGATCTTAAATGTTATTACCACCAAAAATTGGTAATTATGTAAGAGAAAGGAGGTGTTAGCTAATCCTATTGTAGTAATCAGTTTGTAACATAGGCATGTATCAAATCAACATGTTGTATACCTTAAACTTACATATATGTCAATAATACATCAATAAAGCTGAGAGAATAAAAGGATGAACATTTTCTGCGATTGAGCACAATGAGCATCTCTCATTTTTTGGAAGAGAGTTAACTCACATTCGTTTTGAAGAGGAATAGCTTAATTATGTTTAGTGCAGATAAAAGATATATACTGATTATAATTAATCTTCTATCTTTCTTTTCTCTGCAGAAGTGTCTGAGATTATTAATACTAACCTTCAGAATAAAGCCTATCAAATATCGTAAACAAAGGGACCTGTATGATAGGAGAGAGTGGTTGATGCAGGATGTGCTCTGTTCCTTTACCTGCAGCTTAACATTATCTCACACTTGCACGACTAGAGCACACGAGGAAAACAAATGGGAAGGGAGATGTGTCATCCAAGGAAGAAGGGTAAGATAGTGATTAAATCATGGAAGACAGGCCTAAATAAGTATTTCTGAATAAGGTGAAATAAGAAATTATTAACCATCTAAAATAGAAATCAGTGATGATCCAACATGAGGAATTAGTGTGAAGGGGTGTAATTCTGTCTTATAAAAGCAACACATTTATCCTCACTGTCTCATACAAAAGCAATATTAACCTGCTCCATTTAACCTGATGCACATACTGCCTTCAGAAATCAAATGAAGACAAAAAAAATGAAAGGATGATAACCAAGATTATTTTTTGATCAATATGCTGATTAAATTTATTTCATGTTTTTATCAAAAAATTAATCATTGGTTTAAAAATGTAATAGTTCTGTATTTATTTATTCAAATTTACATTTAATAAAATTTAAAATTTTAAATACATTTAAAAATTGCATCAAATTTTAAAATTTATACCTATTTATTACATATTTAATTTCACACATATATAGTTGGATAGATATATAATAGTCCCAGTTATATGTAAAATATTAACAAAGACAAATACTAATTAATATGGCAAGGACAGATTTTAATCAATAATATACTATTCCATTTGGGAAGAGGGTCCAGTGTGAACTGAACTGAACTTTAATTCCACAGAGGTGACTGGATGTTTTGAAGGGGAAAAGAGAGTAGGAAGGGAGAATGCTGAGTGTTTGAGCAGAATCAGAGGAGTGGAAAATTTCAAAAACCCATTTGGATTTGATTACTGACCCTTATCAAAGAAAGTCTCCTAACGTCTCACAGAGCCTGAGAAAGGGCTCTATCTTCAGTTGTCACCTGGGACAAACAGCAATACCTTTGGAAGCTTGAGTTTTCTCAGGCAGGCACTTTAAGGGAGATTAGGATCCTCTTAGGGATGAGGCCTTGAGCTGTTGGAATCTATGTTAGTGTTCACGATCAAGTCTTTGGAGGCCAGGGATGAGGTCTAGTCAGGAAGAAGGCTTAGAGAGAAGGAGCGTTTATTTACACACACATGTGTGTGTGTGCATGCGTCCGTGTATGTGTGTGTGTGTGTGTGTATTTCAAACAACTTGATTTAAAACACTGAGACATAGAGGCCGTATGTCCCATGGTGATAACATTTCAAAGAGATGACTCCCTGGTCCTTGAGAAATAAAGTCTTGGTTGAAAACAGTCGAGAGGTTTTTTTTTAAAAAAGATTTATATCTTAAAGTGGCTAAGAAAAAAAGTGTGCAATTACAAGCTTTCTAATGTAAATGCTCTAAGTGAGGAGAGAAATCTCTGTGGTTAGGTCATCTGGATTTGTAGGGTGCTAAGGGCCAGGATGAGAGAATGTTTGGGGGTCTAGAGGTAAGAAAAAGCCTTTTTAAAATGTAGTCAAGCTGTTGGAAACCTTAAGATCATTTCGATAAGACCACTTTGGCAGTTTGTTGCTGCCCATTAATGTGGGTAAATCTCTGTCTCTGGCCACCTCTCTTTCTAGTTTAAGTGGACAACCCCATGAACAACTTGAAAATCTGGCATATGTGAAATTTTGCTTCCCTCACTGTTTTATAGGCTATGCCTACAATGAAATGTGACTTTTCATTTTCAATAAGAATTAGAATATCTTGTAAGACTATCTATAAACCAGACTTGATTTTTTGATTATGAGGACTTTTTCTCTTAGGATATAGAAATAAATAAGGACAAATTTGGCAAATGTAACAGGCGATACTGTTAGAATCTACTTAATTTTAATCTATATATAGAACTTCCACTTTAAGATGGGGTGCTGATGACCACAGAAGTTTTATACTAATTTAAATCATATAACATCCAAGATGATATTTATTATGAATAGGTAAGGACATTTGGTCATTTGGCATTGAATGCCATGATGAAGCATTTAATACCTAACAGAACCCAGTGACAAGCCAGGTTCAGTTACTCTGAAGAACAATTGTTTGCAAAATTGGGCATGACTTTCTTCAATAATTTTCAGGATCTATTTTGTGATTTTCCTATCTCAGCTTGTCACAATTTACATAAAGTATCTGATCCACAAGAGATACTGGATGTGAGGGATCACGTCTCTTGCAGGGTAGCCCAGATCCCCTGAAAAGCTTTCTTTTACCCTGGGATCCATTCACATTTGGCAGCCTTATGTGTAAATTAACATGTATGTTGGAATGGAGCATTGGAGTATCATATATATAACCTCTAAATCCAAAGAGGCTCACTAAGCACTTTTCCTATTTCACAATAGTAAGGAGTAAAATTTAGAGCTATTTCATGTATTATTTAAAAGGTATATTTCAGCTCCCCTAAGCCTCTGACCCCAAAGAATATAAATGAGAGGCCAAACCCTGGAATAGTACTGGGGTTTATCTCATGTCCTGGAAACCAGTTGTCTTACTCTTTGTCTAGGCTGCCTACAATTCCTGCTGCTCATCTAATCCATGTAGCTTAATTTCATCAGTGTAATGAACCAGTATAATCTCCTGTGAAATTGTCACAGTACCTGAAAAATTGTTTATGATAGAAAGCCTGTAAGGTGGTGTAGTTCTGAGTTACAGTAATGAAGGTCTATTGCTATCCCTGCCAGCTTAAAAGAAAAAGGTTTCTGGTGATATCTGCTGTGGAGAATTTTTTTTAAATTGTATTTGACAGATGGATAATCTCAAACAAGCTTCCAGAGACTGAGTCATTTGCTCTAGTAATAAGTCCAGGAGTGGCTCCATAGTGTAGTGGTTAGCAAGTCTGCTTTAAACGCAGAAGGTCCTGGGTTTGCGCCCCAGGTGGAGCCACGGACCATACCCCGGTGCACCAGGCTCCGAATGCACCTGGTCCCAGGTGCACGCCGTGACCGTGTGGGAGGGGATGCCCCGCCTTCAGAGATCCAGTTCTTAAAGGGAAATGGCAACATCCATAGGTCAGGTGTGGAAATGGGGTGGTGGTGGGGATTAAAGAGGGAGAAAAAAATTTTCACATCTGGAATCGACTATTAGAGAAAATACCTAATTAAACTTAAGATAATCTAATAATTTTCCAAGATTCAAATGTCTTTGCATTAACCAAACAACTGAGTTAAAAATATAAGTTAGAAAAATCAATATAGTTACACCTTCCAAGTCTTTGACTGTGACAGTTATGTCTGTAATTCCTCTGGGATTGTGACATTAGTTTGGTTTACTGTCTTGGTGAAGGAAGAAATTCATTTGATTGCTCCTGTTATAAAGCCCTCACTCTAGAGTTAAAGGAACAATGTGAGATTCTACAAGTTCCCAAGTATTTTTATTCAAACATATTATTCAGGATCAAGGTGGGATTACAGAACAACTTGCCCATCATCAGATAAATTCAGAAAATATTTCACTTAACATTTCGGTCAAAATCCCAACTTTCATGTGGACTACTGAGGTGTTTTGGGTCCCTGGGAATTACCATCTGTCAAAGATGTTATCTGCATATTTTCTTTCACCAGGGCACTCCCACAATAATAAGAACTAAAATTCCTTTGAAAAACATCTAAGAGTAAGAATTACTTGTGCAATTGCCACTGGGTTCTTTCTAAGGAAACAACCTTCTCCTGGCTTAAGTGGAGCTGGGTCCATGGAATAGCTCTGATTTTGAATTGGAGGAGGATCTGGAACTCTGTGATAGGCCTCAAGTCAGGGTTCTTTGGACTGGAGTATTGATTTTGATTGTATGTACTATTAACCTATCCATCTTTTTCAGTACTAGGAACACCATGAACAAATAAACTACCAGTCAAGTTTCTTGTGAATGAAACAATTCTGATTTCTACTTTCATTCCCATTAGGGTAATTGTGCCTACCTTGTGTGTTGAATTGTTTTGTCCAGCACATGTCATCTGCTACTTTGAGATCCAAACAACAAGGCTCTCCATATTATGTGGAAACAAATTCAGCTTCTAGGTAACTTAGAATGAAGTAGATATAGAAAACTACATATCAGTATCCAAGGGAATCATTGCAGATGGGCTTGTAAAAAGCAATATTTGAATTTGTTAGGAAATTAAAAGATGAACGAATGTTATTTATATAAGAATTCAACTCAAGAAGCTCTCAAAAATTACGAAAAATGCAAATAAATTACACAGAAAATACATCATTTTTTTAAAAAAAGCCAAATATATATATTAGAGAATCTAAATAATATCCTGAATCAATAACATAAAAAGACAATGTAATCGAAGCCTACAAGGAAACTAATAAAAGAACACAAATATAAAACATTATGAAAGAGTAGGAGATATCAATAAGACAAAGAGGAAGACTGAAATTATGCATTGATATATATACTAATCTTTACCAATTTGAGATCTGTCAAAACTAAGAATTCCCTTGAAGAATTTAATTACTAAAAGAGAATTCAAAGCAAAGTAAACATCTTGAATATAGATGTGGCCAGGGGATAAATCTTAAAAGGATGCCAAAAATTTCTCATAAAAATTAATCAGGCTATATGTGGTCACTTGAGTTGTTTCCATATCTTGACTATCATGAATGCCACAATAAACGTGGGAGTATAGATAATCTCTTTGAGATTCTGATTTCTGTTATTTTGGATATATACCCAGAAGTTGGATTGCTGGATTGTAGTAGTTCTATTTAAATTATTTGAAGAACCCCATACAGTTTCCATAGCTGGGCACCATATTAAATTCCTACTAGCAGTGCACAAGGGTTCCAATTTCTCTATATTCCCCTAAACATTAATTATTTTTGGAGGTTTTTTATAATAGTCATTCAACATGTGTGAGTAATATCTCATTGTAGTTTTTATTTGCACTTCTCTAATAATTAATAATGTTGAATATCTTTTTTTATATACCTGATAGCCCTTTGTACATCTTATTTGGAGAAATGTATATTTAAGTCCTTTGCCCATTTCTTAATTGGATTAACCGTTTTTTTGTTGTTTTGTTTCTTTGTGTGTTTTTTTCTTTTTTTTTTTGTTTTTGTTTTTGTTTTTGCTTGTGAGCTGTAGGAATTCCTCATATATTTTGGAAATTATCCCCTTAGTAGATACATGGCTTTCAAATATTTTTCTCTCATTTTACAGTTGCATTTTCATTGTGTCCATCATTTCCTTTACTGTTCAGAAGCTTTTTAGTTTGAAGTTTTCCCCCTTGACCATGTTTCGTTTTTTCATATGTTCTTTTGGTGTCATATTCAATAAGTCATTGCCAAGACTAATATGTCTATTACCTTGATAATGGTGATGATATTACAGGTGTTTGCATATGTTCAAACTCATCAAATTGTACACTTTAAATATGTGCAGTTCTTCATAAATTATACCTCAATAAAGCTTTTTTTTTTAAGAATCAGATCAAGAAGTTTAAGAAAACATTTATTAAATTATGACCAGTAGATTGTCCTTAATTATTGTGTCAGACTAAAGAAAATGATGATATGCTTTTCGACGTATTTCTTTAGGGGAAGAATTCCTATCAAGAAAACCAAAGATGGTAAACATAAAAATAGATGATATATTAAAAAAAAAAAACCAAGAACATATCTGTAAAAACACAATAAAATATATATTTAATAAAATCTAATTATTAGAGTCAAACACACATGTATATTAATAGGTATCTCCATAATGAACATCCTATGAAAGTATTAAGAAAGAATAAAACAAAAATGGAATAAATATACAGCTATTAGACAGGAAATAATTGCTATTTGATGTCAATATAATATTAAACACAGAAATTACCATTAACTTAATAGTTTTAAAGTTAGATATATAATATATAAAATATATGTATATATGCCTACATACAAAATGCATTATATTTTATATACATTTTATACATTTATATGTTATAAATTACATTATGTATCATGTTTTAAATTAATCTTAAATTATTTAATGATGTTGCTATGATACATGAATTTTTTAATTATATTTTCTTATTGACAAAGGCTGGTATATATATATTATTGTTCTTTCTCTTACCTATTAAAACCATAGTAAACGGTTGGTGTTTTGGTAGCTTTTAGAGAATCATGCCTAATATTTAACCACTGTCTATATTCATCTAACATCAACTCTGGTTTTGGCCACATGATTCGCTTTCAACAAAATAAATGTTCTAGAATACTCACAAGTAACAATATTTTCAAACTTAAAAATTACCAAAATGCATATAAATAGTACACTGGATAAATAGTGGTATATTTACGTAATATAATAGCATAAAACAATGACAATGAAAAATACAGCTACTTGTAAGAATATAGATGAATCTCAAAAACATATCGAGCAAAGAAGAGAGACACAAAAGAACACAACATAATTCTATATATGTAAAACATGTAAAAGAAAAACAAAACAAGACAAAACACTATTCTATGATGTTAGCAAGATAGCAGTAACCCTTGGATGTAGTGACTAGTTTTTCGGTGCTAAAAAATAATGTTCTTTTTTTTTTTTTATCTAAATGCTGGAGATGTTCGATTTGAAACAATTAATTGAGCTCTACACATATATGTTCAATTTTATGTAAGTATACTTCCTCAAAATGTAAAAATGTCATCCTGTATTTTTTTTCTGAAATTATTTAAAATGTTTGTTGCTTAGGAAAAGGAGTTTGCTTGGTAGTTTTCATAGTCAGGTTGAAGACAATTAATATTAATCAACTGTTTTTGCTTTATTGTTTTCCTCAAAGTGCTACTCTTTCTGTGTGTAGGCATATAAAAATTGGATTTACTCAGAGGAAACCATGAATATTTTATATGACAGGAAAAGGGAGAAAATTATAATTACTTAAAAAAACAAATATATCATTAATGAATGAATCACCAAGAATATACAAATATATTTTATTAGCCAATATTAAGAAAAATGTTATAACTTTATTACACAGCTCTTTTCCAATAAATATACATTTTGATAATAGTAGACAAAAATATTTGAAAATTAAGTATAGTTTAGAAAGTAATTACCATTTTATATATACATATAAATGCACTTTTATATATACATGCATATATATTTCATATAATATCGTATTATTTTTCCAATAATATTTTAATCTGAATGAAATATAAAAGACTTTACATAATGAATATTTTATTTGGTATTTCCATTGACACTGTTGTGAATAATATATATCAATATCTTGATAGTGATTGCACAAAACATCATTTAATTTTGAGAGCTAACGAAAATGTTGAATGAGCCTCCTAAATAGAACAAAAATGTAATATCACATATCAGACATAAAATATAAACACAAATATTTTAAAGAGCATGCTAAAAAATGATAAGAAAGTAAAAGTCACATTGTTTTTAAAAAGATAAAAATATGTGATTTGTACATGCAATATCATGGTATTCAAAGACAATTTTTATATAACTAAAAATTCTGATTAAAATAGGAATATTCCTATAGCCCTGCCACCCTGAACAAGCCCGATCCCGTCTAATCTCGGAAGCTAAGCAGGATCGGGCCTGGTTATTACTGGAATGGGAGACCACCTAGGAAGACCAGGTGCTGTAGGCTTAAAAAAATAAGAGACTGTAAACTGATAAGGTCCTTGCAATCTGTGAGGTCAACCAAGGGTCGCCTCGCCTAAAAAAAAATTAAAAAATAAAATAAAATAGGAATACTCTATCCAAATAATAAATCTCTTTTTATATTAACTTGTAATTGATTCTGTGTAGATACAGAATCTAAATATTCAGGTTTTATTTTTATATATAAATATTTTGTCAGCTTTTCAATGAGAAGCCACTCCCGTGTTCTGGCTAAGAGATAAGGAGACAGTGAATCCTTCACTGTCCATAATTATGCTTATAGGAACTCCAGCTTTCAGCTTCTTCCTTATCCATTGGTTAATAATCCCTATAGTTTGGAGTGTAGTGACCAATATGTTATTAAACTATATTCATCAATCCCGGAAGCAAATAATGCGATATTAGAACTGAATGAGACTCTGTCATTTGGTCCAATATTCTTTTACATTTTTTAATTTACATTTTTACATTTTTTAATTAATTTACATAATTTAATTTTGTTATGTATTTTGTTTATATATATCTAAAGTGTGCAACATGATGTTGTCATATATATATATATATATATAATGAAATAATTACTGCAATCAAACTAAATAACATATCTAACTCCTTATATAGATACCTTTTGTGTGTATGTGGTGAGAGTACCTGAAATTCTTTTAGCAAGTTTCTAATATACAATATAGTATTATGAATGACAGCCATCTTGCTGTACATTAGATCTGTAGAAATACTCATCCTACATAAGTGCAACTTTGTACTCTTTGATCAATATTTTCCCATTTCCCTCACCTCCCTGCCCCTAGTAAACACTTTTCTACTATCTGCTTCTATGTATTTTAAACAAATATGAAAATGTATGGCCCAGAGAAATTAATTGACCAGCCCAAATGGAAAATATTCAAATATAAACACTATTAGTTTAATCAATGAGCCTTAGGTTCTTTTCTGGAATGTTTCGATTTATAAATTCAGGATCCTATTGGCAATTTCTTCTGGAGGATCAGTGTGATCCATTTTTACACTTAGTAAAATATTGATTCTAGTAGGAGGAATTTTCTTTCCCCTTACTGCAATATTTCTGTTTAATATACAGTGTGGAAATTATATTTGTTATAAAAAGTGACACTTATAAACGAATCCCATGTGTGAGATTTCCAGATTCTAAACAATAACCAAGAATTTTGTGCGGAACTAGGTCATTAAAAGAAATTCTTTCAAACAAATAAAAAAGGCAATTAACTGGCAGTCAATCGATCGTTCTCATTTGAATGTCATTTTAGCATTGATTTGTTGATTAGCTTCCCAATTCAAATGTTTTTATCAAGCTTTTTTTTTTCATGTTATAACTAGATCGTTTTTCCTGGCAGGTCTTGAATCTTCTGTTTTATTTTTATTACTATCATTCTTCTGTTTTTCCCTTCCAGTATACAAAAGATAATAAAGAAAATTTATCATTAAAATATTCCTGAAAAACTCTGACCAACTTTATTCATAAATATTTCAACCTGAGGAGATTATGAGTACCACCTTTTCCCAGAAATAGAGGGGAAAAGAGAGGAAAGGAGAAAAGTGGTAAATGTTGATTTGCTTATTTCATACTTACATTTATGTAGGAATCAAAGTGAATACCTTAAAAAAATCTATTTGAATGCACCAGTGAGCTAACAAGACAAAGATGCCAGAGGAAGCAAATTATTTGACAATAGATTGACATTTTTGGTGCTTTAGAGATCAATAAGGAGAGATACTATCCAAATGGTCAATACTGTAAATATAGAAAAATGTTTCCAACCTCATTTGTTGTCAGTAACATATAATTTCAAACCAAGATGAATTACATCTATACACACACCCACGGCAAATTCAACAATAAAAAAGACTGATAATAACAATGTTGATACAGAGGTGGAGCAATTCAAAGTCTTGTGCATTCCTGCCAAAAAGGTAAATTGGTATAACCACTTTAGAAAACTGCTTGGCAATATTTACTAGAATTGTATATGTGCATACCATTACATCTTCCCGCTCTTAGGAACACTAGACAGCACTTCAGACACTACTGCTAGGAGGCCGTTTTAAACAGCAAAATAACCTACAAAAAGCACAAAATGTGAAAGACGTGGCACTTAATAGAATGCAAAATTTACACTTATAATAGGAACGCTAAAACAAAAAGACAGAATATGACATTGTTGTACCTCAGCTGGGAATATGTATGTTGGGCAATGTAATTTTTGTAGCTTTACACGTGTCCTTGAATGACCGTGAAAGTTCTACGGGTATTAGTTTTGAGATCACAAATCAATTTTTAGTGAATAGGCCAATTCACTAATACAGAATCCATGAATGGTAAAGACAGATTATGTGTACATGTGTGTACGTATAAATATGTAATGTGTATATATATTTGGACATAGACATTGGTATACTTTTGTGATTGTACATGAACTTTTTTCGCAAGCATGAACATTCCCTAACAAGATTAACAGGTGCTTTCCATTCTGACACAGAGCAGAATCTAGCTATTTTTCATCGATCCCATCTTGGAAAGGAAAGATAAACCTCAGATAGTTCATCTTCTCATTTTCTTAAGACCTAGAGGTAAGAATTTAAAGCAGTTAAACACTCTTAATTAGCAGGATTTACTGTGGTGCTGACTTCTATGCCAATTCTTGGGTCACTTGTTTTTTCTTCCTCATTCTAAAACTGGAAAAAGGAAAATTTTCTCCCCAAAACAATACCCAAGATAATATTACTGTTTCTGAATCCCTTTGTTTATGACTATGATATGACGTAGACTCATGCTTTTTGCACTTGATAATTTTAATTGCACAGAATTCCAGATTTCACCATCAAACCTAATAAATTTTACCTTTTTTCTGTCCAACATACATAGAAAGAAAGAAGAAAGAAAGTAGCAGCAGAAAGAAATGAAAAAGAAAGAAAGAAAGAAAGAAAGAAAGAGCAGAAAAAGAGAAAGAAAAAAAGAAAAAAAGAAAGAAAGAAAGAAAGAAAACTAAAAGAAAGGCTGTGACATTGAGAGACTTTTCATTTTCTATATAAGCAGAAATACGTTTGTTCTCCGAGCTCATGGCCTTTGATAGATCAAGGAAAAGATGAGTTATTTTTTCAAGAATCGCCTTCCAAGTTTGATAATCAATCATCAGTAATATAGTTGGTGGAGTGTTAAGTTCGTGCAGGTAAATCTAAGAAAGTGAGATGTGTGCCATATTTTAGTTACTGATTTTTTAATTATGCTACAAAGTAATTCAATAATTTCGACCCAATTCTTTTATGTTTACTTAACAGACGTTTGTTTTTCTATTCTCTCTAAATTTACATAGAAAAATTCTGCTACAGCTTTTATAAACAATCAATACATTTACTTGATAAAAATTCAGTACTAAGATCAACTCTTTTAGAAACACTTTCTTTCCTCAAGAGCCTTATTAGATTTCTTTTTCTTTTGCTGGGGGAAGGGGGAGTAGAGGGGGGGGTAGGGGTGGCGCACTTCTCAGAGAGAAGAATTTGCCTAAAGTAGAAAACTAATGATTGAAAAGTTTTGACCTAATGACCATGGAATACACAGTAATATTCAATGTATGTTATATTCAGAAGCTTTTAAAAAATATATCAGTTTGCTTTACACTGTAAATTTTAAAATCTCTTTAAGCATATGTTTCTCAAGTATTTATTTGAGTAATGCCTTTTATTTTCATATTCTACACTAAAGATATTCTAAAGCATCTAACTTTTTTTGCATTCTTGTTCTGGGCCACATATTGTCTTTGGTTGTCCTACTCTTAATTCCCTGCCATATGTCTGTTTTTGCAGGTCTTCAGAGCAATTTATAGCTCAGTGAAGTATAATTGGAGTTTTATGACCATTAATTATTTAAAGAAATCTACCAAGATAGTTGGTGCTTTCCTCATGTCCTTTCAATAAATGCATCCTTGAACCGTATCTTTCATCTCTAGAAGAGAGTTATTCTGGAATGAAAGAGCTGTATCATAAATTGAGTGACCTCTATTCACATCTCATGTCTCAACATAAAAAGTAATTTTTCAGAGTGGTCTTATCTGAATTGCAAACTGAACTAGTCTCTTTTAATATTTTCTCTCATATCACTTTACATTTCTTTCAAGCACTTAACACCACTGAAAAAACATGGAGTGAAGTGGTAGGGGGAGAGAGAAAGAGATTTTTCAAATATTGGTTTCCTCTACTTGGCTATAAACTCCATAGGGAAAGGGATTTTATTCACTATTCATCTTAGTCTGTTTATGCTGTAGTAACAGAATACCATAGACTGCATGGCTTATAAACAATAGAAATTTATTTCTCGTAATTCTGGAGGCTGGAAAGTTCAAGATCAAGGTGCCGGCAGATTTGGTGTCTGGTTAAGGATGCTTCCTGGTTCTTCGAAAGCTTCTTGTGGTATTTTCATATGGCAGAAAAGGCAATAGAGCTCTCTGGAGTCTATTTTATAAAGGTACTAATTCTATTCACTAGTGTGCAATACTTATGACCTAATTAACTCCCAGGGACTCCACCTACTAATACCATGATAATAGGAATTAGGTTTTAACATATAGATTTTGGGGAGACACAAATATTCAATCCATAGTACTTTGTGTACTGTTTTGTTCATTATGATGTATCCATATGTAACAGAATGCTTGCACAATGTACAGTGTTCAAAGATTATTGTGTAAAGAATTAAAACAACTTTTTTCTCTTTTTGGAATATTTATTTCCCAAACAAGCACATCTGAGCTCTAATATTATTGATTGATAAAGCAATTTTTACCTCTTTCTTACCTTTAAATTCTTCAAAATTGGCAAAGCATTTCAATTATACTCAAACATATCTGAAATTTTAACAACCTAAATGATTTACAAATATTTATAACATAAAGGAATTTAAGTATATTATTCATCTACATGCATGCACTATTTGGGGTTTCATATTTTGTGATATGAAATACTTCCATTGCAGAATGTCCACTTCATCACGACCATGTACATACAGTCCTCTGCCTCTCTTCTAAGACATCAAATTATTTACTAGGACCTCATATATTTACTCTCTTTTGAATTCATTAATATGGACCTCACCACAAAGAAGAGTTTTGGCAAAAACTCCAGATGTCCAGATATGCTACTCAGAACACTCTCATCTCTCAGCTGTTCTTACTCACCTGCTCTCTATGCCAGTGAGTTTCCAGTGCAGCACAGGACATACCGCCAGCATCTATAGTTTTATATCCACAGTATTTGGGAAGTGGCAGGGTGGGCACAGCCCCTGCAGAAGAAATAGGTTATGTGCCTAGTGTGTGTGTGTGTGTGTGTGTGTGTGTGCGCGCGCGCGCGTACTTGTGTGTATGATCTGGCTTAGGTGGTGTAGTGAACAAACCAGACAAATTCCATAGTACCCAGACCCTAGTTCCTGACCTGTTGTCAAAAGACACAATTAAACAGGGGTAGAAAGTATATAAGCTAAGATAGATTTTAGCTCTGTCTTTCAGGAAAGGGACATGGAGGCTCCATGGAGGCTTTCAAGGGTGAAATGATGCTCTGTAGCAGGAGCTGACTCACTCTGCCCTGCCAAGGTCAGCTCAGTCTCCCAAGAGAAAGGAATTGTCCTGCATGACCTCTTCAGCTTTACAGGCTGCACTGGGCTTTCATAGTGGGTAAAAGACTGACATATTTTAAGCTGTAGGTCTTGCAGAAGGTTGATCATAGCTCTCGCTAGTTCTAAATTCCCTTTCTACCTACTGGATCTTATCAATTGCGTGGAATGTTAGGACTGAACTCCTATTCCATATTCTTTATAGTTAGTTCCTAATTTCCACTCATGTCTTTCTGACTCTTATTTCTCTACTTATACTTACCTGACTGTTGGGTTTAAGGAAAAGAAAGGCGTATGCTTGGGCCAGCCCCTTAAGGCCCTCTGTCTTTTAGATCCAGCTGCCTGCATTTAAAGTAGAATATATTAGTTTATCTTTTGTGTCAAGTTTACCATGGCAACTCCGCCCCAGAAAGGCATTGTGCATGGCCAGCTTTGTCAGTGACCCTTTGAAAGAATGTGTCACACTAAGGAAATATGGAGCTAGTTATATACAAAGCTATGTCTTCAATCTGCTTGATCAGCATTAAAGAATAACTTCTCTATCCATTTTTCTGGTTTTCATTGCTTTTCCTCAGGTAGTTGTGAATGACAGAGAGAAATTAAGGGGTGCTATCTGCTGGCCATTCAGAATTGCACTGAGTGATAAGCAGGGGAAATAAAAAAAAATAATACACATGTAAATTCTGCTTGGAATTTAAATCAAACATCAGAAGGATGGTTTCCATTAAGCAGAAGAATAAAACATGAGTAGATTTCATTAGATAAAAAATACTAGAAGCAACAATGAAACTATCTTTCTTGTTCTGAAAACTAAAGTCAATTTGTGGCAGAAATCTGAGTTTCAAGATGATGAGAAAAGGAATGCAGTGGGAGAGGCAGAGGATGCAAGACATGGTATCAGATACCTGAAACATTGATATTATTATATTGTAAACTTTGCATCAAATCATATTATAATGATAGGTTTTGAAAACCTCAGAACCCTCTAGTTGAATGTGGGCTTTGTGGTATTTTTGAATAGAATTTAATTTTTTTTCTCTCTTTTATTGCAATGTATGGATTTTATTTCACTAAATAAAATTACACATTGTTTATAATTATGAGGGAACATTGGTTCAGAGGGATTGAGATCCACTGATGTAGGAGGTAAAATTATAGTTTTAAAAGAATAGCTGACTTATTTGTAGAAAAGTCTCAGTAAAGCATATACATAAGAAAATTAGTGGTACTAAGCTGCTGAAGAAAGTGTAAATCAGTTGGTGTCTGTTGTTCTGGATGAGTAGATTAAGAAGTTCTGTGAGATGGGTAGCATGATTTTATTTAAACATCTAAAGGTGAAACCAAATCATAAGTCAAAGCCTGTTATTTTTGGCTACTAGGAAACCACTTTTCTTTCAAGAAAATAGCCCAGTGAGGTTTTGCAGAAAGAATCTGTAGGTGATATCTGATCATGACTGGAGAGGAATAGAATCTATAAGCAAGTAAATTTGACAAAATACTTCAAATCCTGATCTGAGTTATGAAACATAATTTATTTTAAAAGTTTCTAGTTAAGAGATAAGAGAAGCTAGAGTAGCTGATCTAAAATGCCTCTTAATAAACATCAATAAAGCAAAATGAACAGGGACAAGGAAACAGCAGCAACAAAATCTCAATTTCAAATTTTAAACACTAAAAAAATCAGAAATTAGATATCTCAGCATGATAAAACATAAGTCCTAAGGGAAAAATATGTTTGTATTGGTAAATATCAATGCTATGCTAATAAGCACTATTTTAACTCACATACTGAATTTATCTTCAAAACAAATCAGAACTAAAATATTCTTCAAAATGAGTATTAAATTAAATATAAATACAGAAATGCATTGCTTTTTCTATTTATATTAAGAATCTATTTTTCTCCAATTTTCTACATAAGAAAAGAATGTCTCATTCATTTATAAAAACAAAAATATACTCTGTGTACATAATTTGCTAGAATAATAATGAACCCATTGGGGTCTAGCGTTTCAGTGAAAATTAACGCTAAGGCAGAGACACTTAGGAAAATGTCTCCATCTGTTGAGATTTCACTATGCAAGACATGATATTTAGTACTTGTCTATGTAGTTTATTCAACTAGTCATATATTCTTACACAAAGTTTTGAACATAATATGAAATATTCTTATTTCTTCAGTGTAGCTTACATACTTTTCAATGTGTAAACTTTTTTCTATATTAAAATTGATTATTTTATACTTGTCCATTATTCCAACTATGTTGAAAACTATTTTAGCAGTGTTTTAACACTGAACAAAGAACATGAGACATAGTTGCTAACTGAAGATAATTTTGTTGAATTAAAGATTTGATTAACATTTGACTTTCAATTTCAGATGCTTAAAACATTTACACACAGAGAAGAATTGTTTTTTTTGTTTGTTTGTTTTTGTTTTTTTTTTTTAACCAAAACACATTTCAAAAAAAGAAATCTCTGGAACTAACTGTCTTCCTTCTTGAATTCTGTCAAACATTTAAGAAAGAAACACCATCATTCTTATACAAAATTTTTCAGGAAATAAAAGAATAACTATTTGACTTTTTTCATTAGTCCACCATAAGCCTAATAACAAAATCACATGAGCATAGAGTAAGAAATACTGAACAGAAATCACTAATGTGCCAGTACATACAAAACTACTCAGGAATTTCACTGTTTACTCCATCATTGTTACGACCACATTATTATTCTATGTGGTAATAACTTGGGAAGTAAAGTAATCCATTACAGAACTAGCATGTAACAGATTTTCTATATTAACGTGTATTTACAAAAATGTAGTTTACTTATTAAAGTTCAGCTTTCTATTCTTATGCAAGGAAAAAAACAATCTTTTTGCTACACGTGCAATAATTGGTGTACTATATTGTAGATAAGCTCATATCGAATTCCTAATGACCACTGTTCTTCTTTGGCTTTATTTAAACAGTATTATTTTAACTTTTGTGGTATCATCAAGGTTAAGTTCTTTGCTTATATATCTTGACCACTACTATGAACTTGCTAATACTTCAATATTGCACAAATTATGAATGAGCTAATTAAGGTTGAAATTCTTTTAGGTATTCAGAATAAAATGTATTGATTGACATTTGACCTGTACCACAGAAAATGGTGGAGAATTTAATAATTAGTATTCAGGAGTTACTCCTCCCATCTGTTATAGAGTTTCCTCAAAAGAAAAAAAAAAATAATACTGACAGAACTGAGGCAACTTGTTCTGTTATAATATGTGTGTGTTTGTATAAATAATTCAGACATTCAGCCATTACATTGTAGATATTCATGAAAATAATCTGCTCATGCAGGAAGTGAACAAACCACAGAAAGCAGCCTGTTATGATTTTGATGATTACTTTTATATTACTAAATGCCAAAACACTAAGATTTCATACATATAGCTTTTAAGCTTTTACTGCCTAAACTTTTCATACTAAATTTTGCAAATATTTTACCCTTGTTACCTGTATTTTTAACAGGATTTTAATAGGCTGGAATAGAATCTTGAGTTAAAAAAGATTAAAATTACAATTAAAATCCTTTATTTAAACATGCTGAAAAGGAGTAGAGAAGGGGATGTAATCAAAAGAAATATTAGAAGAAGGCAGAAATACAATTATTTAAATAAGCTTAATATAATTTATTTCTAAAGCAACCTGCCTGTTGCATTTTCATACATATATGCAAAATCTTTATGAATCCGCTATAATAATATGTGAGTGTATACATGGGAAGATTTTAATGGTTAACTGAATTGGATATTTCTCACACCTATTCAGTAATATATATTTTTGTCTTTAATTTGCATATAAATTATATAGAATAAGAATTAAGCTTTCAATAATGAAGACCCTTCCATTTGCATTTATTCCTTTAAAGATTCGATTTAATTTTTGTTCAAAATTAAGAGTATTCTTATATTGTGTAGAATTTATACTTTTCTAATAACTACATATACTGGGTATAGTAATAGCAGAATTTAAGTGAGAGACTCTCAAGTCATACTTCTTGGGTTTCAATTCTTTCATTGGCATTTATTGGCTCTGTGACCTTGGGCAATCAATATAACATCTCTTTGGCTGCCATCATATGAGATAATCAAAAATGTGTGATAGCTGTATGTTTGCTACCTTGTAAATAGGTATCATTAACCCAACTTCACAGAGGAGCAAGAGGAAATTTATAATATGTCTAACTAAAGTGATGAAGCATATAAGTGCTTGAGCTAGTATTTTTAAAGAATATCCTCCAATTCCATATACTCTTTTAATCATGTTGTATGGTCTCATATCTTAGTATATAATCTCCAGGCCAAAATGCAGAATTCATATCCACTTGACAATGTCATTGGCTTCAGCACATATAAAGAAATGCCTCTTTAAAAAAAAAATCCACTTCAAAACATTAGATTTCTTTTTCTCACATTTTTATTTCAATAACATCTGGTACCATTCAGTACTGAACTCAGGTTATTTGTCATGTACTTAAAAGAATTATTACTTCTGTTCTAGGGACTACACCACCTGTATACAGGACCAGCTAGATAATTTGCAGGTTCTGGTGCAAAAGGAAAGCATGGGACTTCTTGTACACATACAGAGTGTCTATGACAGGCTCATAGAATGAGATGCTCTCTCCTAATAAGCAAGTACCCATGTTAATCACATAGGGTTCTGGGATCAATAAGCTTTGATTAATTTTATTTTTTATAATTTTTGGATGATGCTGTAATTTTTCCAATTTTATTGAGATATAACTGACACATGATATTGTGTAAGTTTAAGGTCTACAATGTGATGATTTGATATATGTACATATTGCAAAATGATTACCACAATAAGTTTAGTTAACATCCATCACCTCATATACTTACTAATATTTTTGTAGTGAGAATTTTTAAGATCTACTCTCTCAGCAACTTTTAAGTATACAATTCAGTATTATTGGCTATAGTCATGAGGCGGTACATTTGATTTCCCAGAATTATTTATCTTATAGTTAGATGTTTGTAACCTTTGACTATTTTCACCCATTTTCTTCATCTCCTTCCACACCTACCTCCCTTAAATTTTGTGCCAAGGAAAATGCCTTAGTGGCTTCATCTTATCCCTGCTCCTTTTTACTATGATTCTAGTTTAAATATAGTTTACTAAAGAATTTAAGCATGAGATACATGGGGTAACAAATTACAATCATATGAACACAGATCTCTCAGTAGCCATGACTAGCGAGATAACTTAACCAGTGTTATCTACTGTTTTTGTTATTTCAAACATCTTAAATAATAACATACATAATGATTAGTTATGAGATTTATAAGATGGATTCAACATGCAGAACCGATGTATAGAAATGTGTATATAATTAAATAAAGGTATATCAGCATCCATGAATTATTTAAAATCTTTGGACTTGATAGATTAACTTATATAATGATAAAAACTAGTATTATTAAATTAAACACATTGAATTTATTGAATATCATGAGTTTTACTATGAATAAGAAAATATCACCCTCCAAAAAGTCACCAGAATTTATTTGTATATTTCAGTAGTTAAATAATGTTTAAAAAATCACTATCCTTTTCTACTATGATGAATTTCAGACATAATGTTTTTAAATTACCTTGGCATATGTAAAATATATTATTGTTGATTACCAAAGGAGAAAATTGTATACTTCAGACAAATTTCAAACTCTACATCCACCTATTAGGTTTTTAACAAATGTAACAAATCAATACAAGAGAGAGGACAAATAATGTAAATGATTAATCAGGAGATAATGATAAACATTTTGGAATGTCTCTATAACTGAACATTACACATTTTTATGAATGTTTAACTCTATTATTTCTTTCTTATATGTTATTTGGCATTATTCTGTAGTGTTTTCCCTTTTGCCTCATTTATTTCTTAAAACATGATGAATTTCTGGCCTTTCACTATTAATTGGTGATAATTTACCAATGTCTTTATATTGAGGCTCAAAGTGTCCCCAAGTTGATCAGTAGGAACCCCCTCTGTAATCCCTGTGTTTATATGCCACCATCATTCTTTGATAATGCCCATACTCTGTGAAACACAAATGTATTTTCTACCCAATGCCAAAATATAATTTCTCTCCAATAGAGATGACGAATAAATGGAATATGCATAGCTTCATCAATATATTATTAGAATTACAACTTCTAACATGTGAATATTTGTTTCTTTTAAAAACATGTATGAAGAGCTCCACTGTATACATCCTCGAGTTTAATTATTATATTAACATTTATTGTCATTAAAAAATTTTGCGACATGTCTATGGCCATGCTACCCTGAACAAGCCCAATCCCATCTGATCTTTGAAACTAAGCAGGGTTGGGCCTGGTTAGTACTTGGATGGGAGACCACCTAGGAAGCCCAGGTGCTGTACACGTAAAAAATAAAACTAAATAAATAAATAATAAGGGATTGTAAGCTGACAAGGTCCTTGCAATCTGTGAGATCAACCAAAGGTTGTCTCGCCGCACCCCCCCAAAAAAATTCTGAGACAAGTATAAATATCACTAACATCTTGATGTTCAAAAAGAGGCACTTCGTCAGTTGGAAAAGGAGTGATGAAATGCAGACATAAAACAAAAATCTCTGTCATTTTAAGGACTAATGCCTATTATACATTACATCCTACCAGATTGGAGTTGCAGCATTAAATAGTCTCAGTTTATAAAAGTTAATTTTACTGAGAACTTTTAAATAGTTTTGTTAAATATTATACTATTGTCCATGCATATTTAGGAAACATCATATTAATTGAATCATCTATTATTGAAATTTAAACAAGCAGAAAATGATTCTTTTATGGATTTGCTGACTTCTAGCCTTTTCCTCATTACTTTATTTCTTTGCTTGCCCCATTTTGGTGACTATTTTTGCCGCTTTTAAATGGCATTTATTTCTAAGATGCCATGGTTACAACAAGCATTTTGAAAATCTTTATATGATTAGGCAAGTTTATCATAAATTTTATATAAAGCAAACTAAACAAAATTATAAGTAACCAAGGTAATAACAGATGTGTAAATATGAATCTGAACATAAATAAAAAGTATACAAATCAACAAGAAGTATCAATTACACCACACAAAACCAGTGAAAAGCAGTAAAAGCAGAAAATAGAGAACACTAAAAACTTGAAATCTTATAAGCAGAAAAAAGTAGTAATCATTTTCCACCACCCATATTTTGTGACTCTTTTCTCAAATTTTATGTAGAGAAACTTAGGTTGTAAAAAAAAAACACAGAAGAGGAAATGAAGCAGCAGAGTGCCTACTATTGAGGTAAAATCACCCCAAAAAGAAAAAGGCCACTCTGCATATAAAAATATTGAAAACAAAATAGTTCTTGAAAAACAAAACACTAACTTTACAGAAAAGAATTAAAAGAGCAAACAGGACTCAAATAGCTGTCTTGCTAAGGCAATATTTTGGGGGAGAAGAAGGTTAGTAGGAAAAGAAAGAAACTATTTGGAAAGTGAACACTAAAGGGAAACTGAGGGAAGAGGAAAGAACTTACTGTTCTGCAAGAAAAGAAAAAAAAATCAAATGACACACACCGTCTTATTACTCTTCAAAAAACCAACCATTAAAAATATCAAACTTCAGAACACTAAGAAAAGAGAATATCTTTGATATAAGAATCTTGAAAATTATTCCAAACTGCCAGAATCCTTCATAACATCTTATATCTATAAACTCTCATACAAAAAATATAAAACATTAAAATGAAAACACTTCAGCTGATTATAAAGACCCCAAAAGCATATACACATAAACTATAAACTATAAAACACTAAGATGAATTAAACATGCACAAACAAGTACTTAGTTATGTGGAAAAAAAGCAGCACAGATCAGAAATTCAAAAATAAATAAAAGAAATAGACAAAAGGAAGAATAATAAATAAAATTAAAAAATAAAATTTAAAAAGGAAAATCATCAACAATGCACAAGAGTTCCTTTTTCTCCATATCCTCTCCAGTAAAAGACAACTACAAATATATACAGCTATCCCACCTTTTTACCCCTGATCCATGTGTACAGACTGAAACCAGCTAAGAGCTGAGTTATAAAGGACGATGTTGTAACATGAACCAGTGTCTACCTTAGGTGTAGAAGACTGAAAGTTGAATCTAACCAAGTTAACTGACTATTAAAACAAAAATATTAACAGTTTTAAAGGACTACTACAAAGTTCAGAGATAATATTATATAATATTTACAGTGCTTACTATAAAATCCAAACGTTTTCATCATGTGAAAAGACAGAAAAATGTGACCAATTCTCAAGAGACAAAACAATCAATAGAAGACTGCTATGAAATTACCCATCTGCTAGAGATAATAGTTGGAAACTTTAAAGTAACTATTATTCCTATGCTCAGTGAGGTGAAGAAATTACTCTCACAATAAATGAAAAGTAAGAATAATTGAGCAAATTTATTTTAAAAAGAAACAAAACCAAACAAGAAACACAATACAAATAAACAGAAGTATCTAAACCTGAAAAATAAAACATCTGAAAAAAAAAAAAAAAGAACCCATTAGTTAAGCCTAAGAGTAGAATGGATATGATAGAAAAAAGTAAGTAAACTTCTAGATACATCAACAGAAAACAGAAAACCTCTTCTGAAGAAAATAAAAAAAGAAAATTGAATAAAAATAATTAATAGAACTTCAGAAACGTGTGGGATAGTTTCCCCATATGTAACATATATGGAATTCAAGTACCACAGAATAGGAAAGAAAGAATAAGAAAAAAAAAATATTTTAAGAAATAGTGGCTGAATTTTTCCAAATTTAGTGCAATATTAAAATTTATAGATTAAAGAAGTTTAGGAAACCCCAAACGGGATAATCTCAGAGAGAAACATGACCAAGCATATTACACCCGACTAGTAAAACACAAAGACAAGGAAATAATCTTGAAAGCAGCCAGAGAAAAAAAACTACATGGTTTCCCTGGACCATTTCCACTCCTTCTGCAAGCCACCAATGCAGTGTTTATTTTTTTTTCTATATTTAATGTTCAAAATAATTGAATTTTAATAATATCTTTGCAACTGCTATTTAGCTGCCATGTATAGTCATTTTTACTAAGAAAAAGATTAAGAGAATCCACATTAAATGGAAGAACTTTATTGTAGCTTACTTCTATAGATTAAGGGGCAGATCAGGGATTTTCTTACTTGTTAAATCTCAAAATATTGAAGAAGAGAAAAGAACATTATCATAGCTTGATTCTGTAGAGTAAGGAGAAAGTTCAAGATTTTCTCACTCATTAAATCTGAAAATATTGTCAAAGAGAGATATGGGGTATTTTCTATACCCAACAACATTTAGAGTATTTAAATTACAAGATATGGGATGTTAGCAAGTAGTTATTGAAATGTATGTTAGAGTATAAATAAATCTTTGGGATTTGAGAAGACCGAGAGTGTGAGAATACAGGTCTAAGTGACTTAAAAGAAGAATAATATGCTTCTGTAATATTGTCATTTTCTGCAAGATATAAGGGAGCAATTGAAGGTCATAAGAGATGATCGTATAGAAATAATTATATTGGGCTAGAGAATTCCATCATTATTATAATTTCCAATATTATTATAAATATGCTCAACAGTTTTTTCTTCACATTATCATTTTTTTCTTAATGAGAATCAGCTTGAAGTAAGGTAAGAAGATAGAATAAGCCTTGAACAATAAGGTTTTATTTATTGTTTTACTCGTGCTGCTCTACTATTACTACTTGCTCTTTCACAAAGAATAAAACTTTGTTTCACATTTCTGTGAGTATTTGTTCTAAGCCTTGTTTGAACTTTTTTTTTTAATCTAAATATTATGATCAGGCATTGTTTTGTGTTATTTAATATTCAATTTTAATAATTATGGTAATTTAATAATTTTAATGTAATATTCATAAAACATACTACTAAAAGGTCAGATTCAGAAGAGGAAACAATTTATTTTTCTTTATTTAAAACATAAAATTGACAGTTCTCTTATTTCAACTTACTAAAATAAGAGTTATTATAATTATAAACTTGCTGATATTTCACTCCTTTTATCAGTTTAGTCTTTGGTTTGAATCTTTTAATAGATTTTGAATTACTTCGACTTAACAAAATTTCAGCTTTATATTTCTTCTAAAATTATGTAAATCATCATAAATTCTTCTCTATTTCTGTGAGATATTCCTTTTACTATTTAATAGTAAATAGTATTACTATTTACTAGTTAATATTCCTTTTACTATTTAACTTTATAAATAGAATAGCCAGTCCAATGATCAACTATAATACTGATCAACTTTATTGCATTTTAAAACTTGTAGTCAATTATTGCAAAATATATTACCACCCACACAAAGCTTAGATTTTATGTTATTATATTTAAGCCATAGTTGCATTACTAATGTTATAATATATAGTCAGATTTTAATTTTTTAGACATGTATGTATAACTTCGAATTAAGTCAAGCCAATTTTCATGATTTCAAAAGGCAGAATATTTCCAGATTAAAAATTTTCTCATTGGATATGCCCTAATAAAATATGAATTCCAAATGTGGTAACCTTAAAACTGATTTTTATAGTAATGAGGAACATTTTATTTCTTAAATATATATAAATATATTTAATGAAAATCCTTAACAAAATACACCATATTTTATTTTAATCCACTTACTTTTGTTTTTATCGTTTGGGATTTCATAGCCCAATTCACAGGGCTTCATTTATTGGACCCGGATTTTGTTGCCATTTTAAGGCTTGTAATGCCACATCTTGATATAAGCCTCAAAATAAAATTTCGAACTTAGAAACACTGTTTTTAAATATTTGTAATACTATAGTCGTTATTTTTTTTTCATATTTAGGAGTGATTATTTAAATGAGAGTTATCCTAAGCTAATACTTTGAGGAGGCATGCTTCTGAGTTCAAAGTACAGTCACAAGAATTTCCCAGGTACAGTTTCAAAATTTCAGAACAAAGCACCCCAATTCATTGCTGAACTTTACCTTTAGTTCAATTATAATAAAAAACAAAAATATATATGTAAAATACATCCAACATAGAGAAAAGAGGGAAAACCCAAATAATTATATTATTATTTTCTGTTCCTCTGTAGCTATTTGCCTGAAGTTGTAGGTGGCCCCTCAGATGATCTTTTCCAATTGTCTGTGTTAAAGGTTAGAGGGAAAAAAAGCATCCAGTAACTTACGAGTTTGCCTTGTTGCTTTAGAAAGCCACTGCTGCAACTCAGAGAGGTCCTTAGAGAATGAGAGCTTTCTCTGACAGCATAATTTGCCGAGTATCAAATTCATTTTGAAGAAAAATTGCCACTCTCTAGCTGATCAGAGGTCACAGGTGGAAACAGAGACCACCGAGCATCATAATAGTTCCCCACAGGCTCAGGCCCAGTTTGAGTGTGAATGGCAATGGTAACAAGACAAAGAGCTTCACCACTAAAATTCCATCAGAGAAGTTATTACAGTGTTTGGCTTTATGGATTCTGTCAAAGAGAAATGACTTCAGCTGCTGCTGCTGCTAGCTGTAACTTCTGCCAAGTTCTATATAGAGACTAGTAGAACAGCTCGTTGAAATTTCAATAGAGGCTGACTCAGGGAAAAAAAAAAAAAGTATTATATAGTCTTCATCTAAGCTGTATCATGACTTTCAGAGAATTCAATATATAGTCCGTGTTTATTTCCTAGTATAAATCCAATCTAAGAAATTCCCAACTGTACAGTTCTCCGAGGCATTTGGCTTGATACAATTTCACGATTGTATACAACCTGTCTAGTAAGTAAATATTTAAATCTAAAAGAAAACTTTTCACAGCAATAGGAGTGGTGGATTTTCTCCCCCCCACTTTCATTTAATCAGCATAGTTATTCTTTCAGAGAAAATAGCAAATAGTTACTTAGTCACTGTTTTATGTAAATTTCAGGGAAAAAATCTTTGCTAATTAGAAATAAGTAAAAGAGCATTTCAAGTTTCATCAAAATCGTAAATAAGATGATCAACATTTCGGCATGCCTAAAATACATCAATAAGGTCATACCTGAGTAGAAATTTATAAAGAAGAAAAGCCAACAGTCATAGAAGCTATATATCATCTCTAACACTAGGTATTGACCAGTTAAAATAGGCATTTATCCAAATATCCATTTGTGAGATAGTGCTCTTCACACAGTTTTCAAACCCATAAAGGGGAGACAATTGGAATTATGTTGATTATCAGAGAATGTATGACCATCCATCTCATTGAATTAGAATGCTTTCTCTAGAAATAAATGTCTTTGTTGTTGATTTTATCTTTAAGTTAAAACCTTTACAAAGTGAACACTATTGAATCTAGTCCTGTACCAGAGAAAAGCAATATAATTCAATACATTTTAGCAAGAAAGAAGACAAATAGTTTTATTTTTCAGGCATTTATCATGTCAGTCAATATACCAAAAACAGGATAAAATATTATACATAATTAACAAAACAAACTTTCTGCTTAATTCTCACCATCTTCTAAAGAAAAGGTTGAGAAAAATAAAGAAAATAGCTTGCTTACAAAACGACTGTCCTTTATGTAGCTATGAATTCATTTAAACGAAATAATCAAATCTAGATTTAATTAACAATATATGATTAAAGTGCACTACGAGGAAATCTGATTGTCTAAGCTAAACATTCAAATTATTTAAATTTGAAACAATAGGTAAAGATATCTACACATTTTTGAGACATAATGGCATAGATCCTTCTTTTTAAAACACATCACTTCAATTGTTTCCTCCCATTTCATGGGTTACCTTTTCATTTCATTGATGGTTTTCTTTGCTACACAGTATATACATATATCAAATCATCATATTGTACATCTTAAATACAATTTTTTATCAATTATATCTCAAAAGAACTAGGAGGGAAAATCCATATCAATTCATGTCTTTTGAAATTATGACAAAAATACATATAAATAAATAAACCTCATTAACTATTGTTCTTTATTGGATGTCTGTAATCCATTGGGCTTTACCTTAAGAAAATTTCAGGATGCACACTGAGATGAGACAGTCTATGAAATAGCTATGGCAAATGAAAGTTCTTTGGTTCTCAATGAAGTTAAGGAATGTAGAGCACAGATACTAACTGCTGGGTGCTCAGTATGAGAATTTAAAATATAAAGCAAACTCAATAAACTAGCAATCTTCTCACATTTACAATGAAATTTAACTTGAATATTTTTAATAACTATGCCAGCACTTGCTCTTTGCATCAGTAGAATTAAATTCAGACATGATAACTCTGTAAAGGGCAAGCCAAAAACTTAAAAATGACAACAGTAATAAAATAATACTGATTTCATTCAAACTGGAAATGTTTCCCCAAATAACTGAAAGTAGTTATTGATCCAGTTCGTTCTGAAATTCCAAGTTACCGTCATTTATCAGTTCACCTCTAAATTGGTAACCTATAATAATAATTTTGTTTGGAAGGTTAGTCATTTTCCTTGCTGGCCTCATCATAAATTTTGTTCCTGGTAAAATCTCTTTCAGTACATCTAAAACTGAACTAAGGCAGCTCCAAAATAATGTTATATCACTTTTCCAATAGCACAAAAACAATTATAAGCTCACAGCAACACTTTATAATTTTTTAAGGAACACAAGTATATCTTGAAAGCTAAAAAGCATACTTACTTCCATTGCTTTGTGTCAAGGTCCCTACTAGGTAAAACCGATATTTAAAAATCTATAATTTATATTTTCATGAAGAACCATTTCATTCATTATAGCTGTAGATCAGTGCATAATTTGATATTATCAAGGACAAGGGAGAGCCAGCAAATAACTTTTTGATTGCTAACATATCCTTGTCAATTGGTTTAGTTTCTTGACCAATGAACTAAAAATTCAGTGGTAGAAACCTCCTATCAAAATACTAGTTTTGCATTTTGATTCTTTATAACTTCATGGCTTTAACATGAATAATCTCATGATTAAACCCTGCATAATTATTTTGATTGTTTCCCAATGACAGACCATAAGCACTGAAAGTTTCTACCACATATCCTTTACCTCAATCTTCCTTTTGCTGATTTCTTTTCATGTTCTGATAACAATCAGAAGAATGATAACAAATATGCCTTTAAGAATCCTACATTCCTACATCAGAAAAAAAATACATTAGTTCTGTTGTAATACTTCTTTTGAAAATGTAATTTGTTCCAAAGCAATTGATATATTAGGGGACAATTTGAGAATAATGCATTGTGTTTGTGCATGATTTCATTCATGGAAGTATTGAATTAACACAACAAATAGCATCTGCCTAAACTGAGAAGCATAAGAATACACAAAATAGGCATACAGGCACACACCATAAACATCCAGGTGCATCAGTTCACCATATGTGTTTCGAGTTCACCATATGTGTTTCGAGTCAGACCCACCTATGCATGTTACAACGTTCAGATAATCCTTCTTCCAACACTTCACTATATAACTCATATAAGCTTTCGGAGGCCTATTTCTATAAGCAAACTACAGTTTTTATTTAAGGTAAGATGCCATATAATGCCATAGTATTATATTTGTGTCTTTATAAACTATCATGTCTAAAATATGCTACACTTTTTTTTAGTTTTCTATCTTTTAAACTTTTTATGTATTACTGATGAAATTTTTGACTGTTGCATTCCAGAGACATTTCCTCATAAACCTTGTTGCTTCATTATGTAATTTTGTATAGCTTAGTGATTTTTAGAAACATATGTATGGCATTATAGCAAGAATATAATCAGGGTAAGAAAAAAAATACTATATAGAATATAATCAGGGTAAGAAAAAAAAATACTATAGTAGCAAAATTTGAGCACTCTCCAATGCTAAAATCTCATACGGAGTTAAACACTATCCACTGTCTTTTTTTCTTCCTAATCCAGAATTTGTTCTCATAAACTATAGTAACTGACTGATCCAATGTGAAGAACAAGTTATGCAAGAATCAGGCCTTCATCTTCAAAACCAGCATAAGAAGATATAAAATATATTTTGCAAATGTAAAATCTAGTCTATAATGTTTGAGAAATTGTTCATGTTTTCCCAAATTACATTTGTAGCTTGAGGCCTAAGACTCACTTATCCCAGTGTTACTTCCTCTTCTAAACCACAGACACTCATATAAAAAAATTCCCAGCATGGGATGTTCATCAGCTGTTAGAAATTGGTGCCACATTAGGTCCTAATTAAGTATTATGTCCAGTTAGCAGTGAGCTACCTAACTACTCTCATGGTCTACAAACCTACTCTTCTACAGTACCAGAAACAAAATAGTAAAGAAAAAGACCAAAGGAAGATGCTGTGACCCAGCTTAGCTCTACATTTTAATGTCCTAATCCAAGGAACAAAGATTGAAAATATAAATGATAGTTTCCAACAGTTCAAGTCTCAGGAACATGATGACCATAAACATTATCAGTTTTCTTTCCACTGAGATTGAGCAACGACATTGCACTGTAAGCATAAAGTGCCACCATTATCAATGTATAATGGTTTGCAAAAAAGAAAATGAACAGAACATGAATAAATTGAGAAATTTTAAATAAAGACAAAATGTAAAAATATTTTAACAGAAGGAGAAAAAATAAGAGCATCTGCGAGTATGAATTTGAGGACTCATGGGAAAGTATGGCATAAATTTCAGTGAACAAATCCTGAGACTTCATGGGACAATATGATTACATTTCTTCATTCATTTAAGTCTTTTCCCAAAATAATTAAATCACCTAATTTTCCCCCTCAAGAACATTCACTTACATGCTTCATTGTATTCCTTTTCTCTGACTATTTCTCCAATCAGACAATATTAATCACTTTTCAGCAATGTAGGAAGTGAAGACTCAGAAACCCAGAAACCCAATAAATATTATAAAGCTAAAAAAGAAATGCATCCAGAGTTAGAATGGTTCATTAGGTTGTAAGTTCTCTACATCGTATTTGATGATTCCCTATACTGATTTTTAAAGATTTACAGTGAAGTAAATGAAGATACAGTAGAAAAATAAGTAAAAAAGGTGATATGAAAGTTAGGTTCAGGTTACATATGGTCTTAAATGACATGTTAAGAAATTTTTACTTCATATACAACAATTTCTGAAAGTTTTTTCAGAATAATTGAAAATGAGTCATATCATATGAGATGCTATGAGAGAAAACTAAAAAGTTACTCCAAGGAAAATTGCAGCTTAGAAGGCTTTGTGTTATTTTAAGAAAAACTGGAAGATAACCATGATTTTAATATTGTAAACTAGAAAAATACCAAAAAATAAAACACAAGGATACAAGTAGAAGTAATTAACCCAAAGGCTGAAGCTAATGAATTAGAATGCAAGTATGAATTCATAAATCAAACAAAACATTTATATATATACATTTTATATATATACATATATATATATACATACATATATATGTATATATATAACAAACTAGCAAAAAATATATATATATAACAAACTAGCAAAAACTATACCAAGCAACAGTGGCGAAGAAAAAGAGAAAAAACAAATATATGCACAAGAAGGTGAAAGGTGCTCACTGACTGAACTGCTATTCCTCCTCTGATCCACTCCTCCCCTTCTTCAGTTTAATAATGGAATTCTCTAGTTTCAGCAATGACTAAGTAGCTAAAGACTACATTTCTCAGTTTTGTAGCTATATGCGATCATATCCTTGGATTAAGTCCTTGAAAATAAGATGTGAATGGAAGTATTATTTGCAAACTTTAGACTGTTCTTAAAAGAAAGAAGCATTATTCTACTTTGTTCTGCTTTCTTTCTAAGACAGAGACTTAGTGATGGCAAGCTAGGTCTGACTGTATGAAATCATAAGTGATGACAAAACAACGAAAAGGAGGAAGGATGGGTTCTTGAATGATTGTACAAAGAGTGCTCCGAAATCCTTGTTTCTTGAGAACATTCCTTCTACATTTCAGCTTTTAAGAGTTGAAAATATCTATCTTCTTTAAGCAACTATTAATTTGGTGTTCGTTAAAACAGTTAAACCAATATCAAAATGATGCAATAATAACAGTAATATGCAAAAGATTTTCAAATGTTAAAAATCAACAATTTTTCTATATTTTGACTCAAGCTTATTGTTACCATAAGCCCTGTGGTTTTATTTGAATTTTGCATAATGAGATGATTTATAATAAAATGTATAATTTTAGGCCTCAAAATTTGAAATTCTAAATGAAATTAATGCTTTAAAAAACTGATTATACTGAAAATGACTCAATAAGATAAAAATATAAATGTTTCTAAAAATCAAACACTAAAATAACAACAAAATTCAATATGTAACCTCAAAGGCACTAATAATTGCTAAATTGTGAAAATTATGTTAGGAAACAAAAATGCAAGACTAAACTTCCTACCAAAATAATAAGGAACTATGCAGTTAATTATGAAAATTACACTAATTATATCTTAAAAATCATTCTTGAATTATCTATGTGGAGAAATAATTATAAATAACATTAGAAATACAAATGACAGACTCAACATTTTCTCACTATTTTTAAGAGACAAGTGCTTCTGCACATCAATAAATAAAAGATAATGAATCTAGTTGAAACACTGGCATAGACATTTGTATGGACAATTATAAGATTAAAAAAAAGTCCTTAAGAAAATATAATTAACTTCACTAGTAAAAGGAAATCAACTTGTTAAAATACCATATTTGCCTATAATGTATGTAAAATACAAAATTTATAATTTCCACTTTTAGAGGAACTATGGGGGTCACTATTTACTGCTCACTCTCACCTAACTAGAGTATAGGCTAAATAAAATATTTTATATCTGTGTGATGTCTTCCTTGGCAACAATGAAGAATGATGTAATTTTATATATATTTCATAACATATGTAGAGTAAAATTTAATATTAAATAGAATTGTGTGTGTACATAAAAATAAAAGTCTGAAAAGGTATTTACCTGTTTATTTTCACCATACTCTATAATTCTCAAATTATTTAAAGACTGAAATATAAAGGGCACATTATGGAGACCTGCAATTGTGCCTTTACATATGAAAGAATTGACTCTCTAAACCTTTCTTTGAATTTAGTAACCAGATATGTCTTTCACTTCTCGCTGGCCTGAAAATGAATGTATAGCTTTGTGTGATTGCTGATGAAAGGCAGTCTTTCACACTTTTTGTATGGAGAGAGAAAGAAGAAATTATTAAATTAGAACTAGGGCTATGTAGCCAAATCTACGACCCCAGCCTGTCTGATACAACCAGTGATGGGCATCTGAATTGAAATCAAGAGGAGGCTCTCGAGGGTGGTTAAAACATAATATTTCTCAGGCTTCAATATTTATACTGAGACATAGAAACTACTGACAACAGATCAAAACTGTTGGAGGCAAACCTTGATTAAAGTCAGGACAAGAGACAATATTGGACAATATACAAAATGGGTGAAAAGAGAATTAAGATAATAGAGACAATGTAGACCCTAAAAGAGAAAGTTGCCAAGTCTCTGGCAGTCCAGCTCTAGTCTCTGAGATTTTACCTTGAAGTACATGAGATTTGCTTTTGAATACATGGAATCCTCCTTTGTCTGAACAAGCTTAAGTGAGTTCGGTTTATAGCAACCAAAAATGTTTAATTAAAAGATTCAGTAAGATTTTTCTCTAATTCTATAATTTGAGTAATTTCACTTACTGAATCACAATATCATCTATACTAAATTCAAATACTCAGAATACACAAATCAAATTTAAACACACAGTAAAGACATTATTTTAGTTTTTTTCAGATTAACAATTGAGCCTATTATTTTAAATTTAAGAAGTTCTTCCAGTGAAAAGGTGTCTGGAGGTTGGAAAGAAACATATTAAATATGTTATTTGAATGTGTAACTAGAATACTTTTTAAAATAAGTGTAATATATATTCTTGACTTTGTAAATAACCTGTAATTTCGTTAAATTAATTATTTTACTGATATTCTATGTTTGACAGACTATAAATACTTTTTGATAAACAGGACAACAAATAAAGATGTCTTACTGAATGTAGCATCTAACTTTCAAAGATAATTTTTAACATATAATCCACTTTATGGTTACTATAATTACTGATTTATTTTGAATAATATGGCTATTCATATTTGCATTTTAAACTTTCTCTGAATTTTTTATAAGCAGAGAATTTCAGTACAAGTGTACATTAATTGCCTATTGTTACATGAAAAAAGTAAAAACAAAACTACACAAGTAAAATATATTCATATCCATAAATGGTAGTAATTAAGGCTAAGAAGACTCCAGGCAAATTATGAAGACATCGATGGTCTTGAATGTGATACTCCTATAGCGTTCCTTTCTCTTTCTGTCTCCATCTTTTACATCTATGAGGAAAGAATATAAAAGAATCTGATTGAAGGCACATTTGGGGAAATACTTAACTTGATTATTACCTTTTTTAAGGATATATATATGTAAGTCTTTTTCATTTATATTTGAGTAATGAGAGTTGCTGCCTTACTAAGAGTGATATGAACAGTAAATAGTAAATGCTCTTTTAAATGAGGGAAGGTAGTCTTCTCTACTGTCCTCTACAGACTGAAGTGCACACATCAGTCCACCACCCACATCCAAGTCAATCTCTCTTATTCTTTTTATGTACCCACCCTCTGATTTCTTTGTGCCTTGCTACTAATGTTTATCTGCGACTCTCTTCTGAGGACTGCCCTTGTATAAAACTGCTGTGCCGGCAAGTGCATTGAGCAAGAGGTACTTGTTTTGAGACTCTGCAAAGTCACAAATTTGTTTAACTATTTTCCATGCCATGCTGTACCTTCTTATCAGTCCTAACTCAAGCATTTTCTTAAGAAGTCTGTTGAATGTAAATTTTAATTTAAGACCAGCTTGTGGAGAACCCAACCTAAGAAGATACCTCTGTATCTCTCATGCTAGTACACATGCAGCATGTGTCCATGCATACATACATAACACACACAGCAGTACAATAATCATAATGGTACAGTAACATATTTATTACTAATCTTTATTCTGAACAACCTTGTTTTATTTTAGCAATAATTCTTTCTATTTGAAGCAATATTTCCAAAATACTTTTACCAATATTATATGATTTAAATAAATAATGACCGAAAATATATTGCATTACAGATTAGGAATCAGAGTTGTTATATAGTTGTAATATAGTTCATTTGACTATACACTTTTAGATTATAGGACCAGGCACTATTAATTGAACATTGAGTAAGTATAGCCATGTTTAGTAAGTGAAAAAATGAACATAAGTATCTTACCTTACTGATAATTTATCCAATGTACTAGCAAAATGATGAGTAATTAGAAGAGGGAGTAAATATAAATGGAATAATTAGAAGAGGGAGTCCAAAGTGTTTTCTGTTTATTTTGTTATTTTTAAGAAATCTTTTTAATACATGATTTTTTTTTTTTAACTTGCACAACTGCACCTAGTAGATACTTGGATCCCAATGTATTGGATTTGGAACACTCTGGTAATTATTAAAACTTGCTCCTCAATGAAATCATTTGAATACAGAGGCGAGTTCATATAAGCTGGTTTGGTAGGGTTAGTGTAGTTAGTATGATACTAGTTCATCCTGGCAACACATGACACTCAAGGATCCAAATGATATGTGTTGCCAGGATGAATTAGTATGAGAATCCATTGCATCAGCCTCTCCTGATCATAGCTATAACCCTCTCTGTCTTGCCGCTGTCTGAACAAAGTATAACCCTTTACTCCTAAATCATCACTTTTATTCTCTCTTTTTGAAACTTCAAGTATATTTATAATCTAAACTAATGTAATACAATAGAAATATAGTACAAGCTACATTTATAATTTTAAATACTGCACTGTCCACAGTTTTATAAACATATGTAATTATGTTTATAAAGAATGTATAGTTGTTTTGCACTGTATTTCATTTAATTCAATATGTGCAAAATATTGTTTCAACATAAATATAATAAATTAATAATAAGATAGTTTACATTAACATTTTGGTATTAAAAGTCTTCAAAATTTGATGTGTATTCAATACCCACGGCCCATCTTAATTTATGTTAGCCACATTTCAAATGCTCAAGAATTTGTCTCAGTGGACAGATGTGGAGTCATTATTTGTAGTTATTTTTGTTGATTCTTCATTGTTTTTATGTCGTATATAAGGCATCGCTGTGATGAAAATGAAGATAAGAGGATCCAATCAACTGAAGTCCCTTAATCCTCAGTCATGATTACTGATGGTATAAAAACTACAAATATTGATAACTAAGACTCAGAATTTATTCTTCATATGCATGCACTTCTCAGTGTGTATGTGAATGTGTGTGTGCGTGCATGCACACACATGTAATTATTAAGAGCAAATAATTGAAAAAATAAAATGAGTTAGAGAATACATTAGTTATTTATTGATGGATAATAAATTTTCCCAAAAGTTAGTGGCTAAAAATAACACACATTTATTATTTGTTAGTTTCCATGAGTTGGGAATCCACGCTGGCTTAGCTGAGTGACTCTAGATTAAAGTCTTCCATGAGGTTGCAGCCAAGCTGTCAACCAGGGCTGCATACCCTCTCATCTAAAGATTTGACGGGGCGTGGAAGATGGGATCCACCTCCAGACTCACTTGTGTGCTTGTCAGGCCTCTGTCCTTCACCACATCTGCCTCCATAGAGATGCATGTGACATGGAAACTGGCTTCTGCCAGGGCAAGCAATACAAAATAAAGCAAAAGAGATTGCCCAAGACAGCAGCCACATTATTTTTGTAATCTAATCCTGTGAGTAAAAGCCACCATTTCTGCCTTATTCTATTTATCAGAAGCAAGTCAAAAAGTCCAGTCCACTCTCTAGTGGGTGAGGTTAGGCAGTAGTATGAATGCCAAGAGGCAAGGATCACTGGGGCTGTGTTAGAAGCCACCTACCGTATTTCTCCTTCTGGCCTCCAATGGCTCACATTCTTTGCACATGCAAATTACATACCCTTCTACTTCAGTTCCCTGCAAAACTGCTTCTCATTATAGCATTAGCTCAAAGTTTAGCATTTTGCCATTTAGATCAGATCTAGTGTGTAAATAAGCCTCTTCTGTTGTACTTAATTATAGCACCGTGAGAACAGTTCCACTTGATCTGTTACTGTAACACTAAAGAAGCAAGTTCCTGGCCTCAGGGACTTCCAGCACCTAGAGTCACCGTGATCCAAAAGCCTTTCCTCATTTTACACTGACTCTGTAATCCCTCAGCCCAAGCTGGAAATGATTCTGCATATCCATAAAACTTGGTGAGTTTTCTAAAAATCTTAGAATTCTCTTTCTTATAAAAAAGCCACACCCACAAAACACTTCAAGGTAAACTTTTCTCAAGCTTGTTGCTTCAAGGTGATTTTCAAGTCACATGATCTCCTTAACAGAAGTTTTCTGTGGTTGAGTAGTATTCCGAGACACTATCTTTGATCATTCTGAATATTAAAAAAATATTTTATAGTCACAGTCAGTTTTCTTTTAGGCCACATTCTCCTGATAGTATTCTGGATTTGATCTTTGCTCTGAAGCCACTCAATTTTAACATCATTTGCTCTCTGGAGAGATTGGAATTTTCAAAACATTAAATTTTGTCTCCTTTTTGTTTAAGAGTCCTTTTCTCAATTTATCTCCTCCCTCACACTGGTATCTCCACTCAGAGATATATTTATTTTTTTTTGTTTTCAGTGCATACAGTGATGCATGCAAACTATTAGAAATACTGAAATAAATAAGTACACCAAGCAAGTATGTCCAGTAGCATCACCTTTGGGCTTTGATTAGAAATGCTTTTACTTAGAGCAAGTTATCTCCCTCCACTTCCTTCCCTCTCTTCCTAGAGCAAATTGATCTTTTCCAATTTATAAGAGATAGTAGGATTCAAGGGTAAATATCATTAAACAAATTGTTGGGACTGCTGTTAAATTAGGCAAAATGATTTATTTCAACCTCTAACAACCAGCTGGACACATGAAGCAGAAAATCAAATACAGATTTGTAGAATTATTGAGCTATTAATATTGAGTGGTCTTGCCTGAAGACCGACAGGGAAGGTAGTGCTAGGGTAGCAACGCTTGGTACAGGGAATCCAGCCAGGCAGCTAACCGGGATGCAACCCATACATCACTAGAATAATTTATATACACGGTGCCAGTAAAACTCGGGATTACACAAGTTACTCCTTACAGGAAAATTCAATGATGCTCCTTCCACCAAACAGGCTATGCCTTCTGGTGTAAATTAAACTATCAAATGAAATTCTATTTCTGCTAAGTAGTTTTTCAACCTGTACATACAAGTAATAAGGGACAATGTGTACCAGCAGAGTGCATGAAGCTGATTACTAAAGATAAATTACTCGTGTTATCTGGATTTCCATTACCTTAATATGCCTATCTATACACTGTGTGGTCTATAATATCACACTATAAAAATGAAAAGAGGACAAACTAAATAAGGGTGGTAAGCATCTTAAATTGCCATAAGTCAGCTCTAGAGAACATCTTTTAAATGATTGTTCATTTATTTCCACATAGATTATATGTTTCTGTGTGAGTGTAATGAATACATGCCAGTTACCTGGGAAAGAAAAATAGAGAAATTAAAAATAAACAAAAAATTTAGGTGTTATTTTCAGGGTATGTAATTAGTATCGTATACTTAATATAAAATAATAAATAATAATTGTTAATAAAAAATCAGTTTCTTGTTTCTAAAATTTGAGTTCTCTAAGTACTAAATTTTAAAAACTCAATATATTGAGTTCTGAATTTTTAACTATGTTGTTTTAAATTGCATTTATATTACTCATACTTAAATTGCATTTATATTATTTTAAATTGGATGACACTATCCATTTTTCTCCATTTTTCTTGCTGCCATGTGGCTAGCTGGTTAGCAACATTTAATTCAAGAATTCGGTATCTTCATTTAAATTTGTTTAGATCAGTTACACATCTAGCATTTTGTTTCATTTTGCAGAAAAGGAAATATTTTTATACAGGGACTAACATGGAGAGTCAAGTTTATGCAGGACAATATAAATGGAAGTAAAACTACAGTTCTCAATTTCAATACCCAGGTGGAAAGAGATCAGTTCATAAACATCGTCCAAGGTCCTCTTGTGATAATATTCTCAAGCCACAAGCAAATGTGAATATCCCTAGAGGATATTCCATTTGGAAGAAATGCTTTTTAATTTTAACGGCCATTGTCTTAGTCAGGTCTTAGTTAAGATCACAATTCGTAAATGTATTTATAGGCAAAGTGAAGCAAGGAAGAGCTGGTTTCATTGGCGATAAGGAAACATTTTTTGTAATGAGATCAAGCTCACCTTAAACTAGACAGAGCAATAATGTGCAGCTTTTGAACTACTGAAGAGTATTGAATTTGTTCTCCCAGGGACACTTCCACTTGATCATGTTTCTCATCTAGGGCTGAGTGACTAGCATATTAATTCAGATGAAAGAACCATTCCCACATGGAGCAGGAAAGGTGGTTGCAGAAAGGGATACTTATTGTGTTTACAGAATTTCAAAAACTAAAAGAAGGTAAGGTTATTTGGGTAAGCATTAGAGACAGAATATATTATTTTCATTGGTTCCCTGAATAAGAAATACGAGAAACCCGACACCTAGCCCCTCAGAGCTAAGCAAAACTTGAGATCTTACTGTGGTTGGAAAATACAGAGAAAAAAGTAGAGTAACACTATATACACATAACTATTGCCAAATGTTTACTTTTTAAAAAAATCTGGAGTTCTGTTCAGAGGAAACATTGGGGGTGCCATCATACTTGTAGAGAGCAAGAACATATTTAATTCAAGAAAAGATTACTAGGAAATGAAGGTGAATTGAAAGAAAAATCAAGAAGTTTTAAATATTAAAAATGTACAATAAAAGAGAAAGTATCGATTCAGAAATACCTAATGTTTAGAAGTGACAAGACTGAAAAGTTAAAAATATGCAGAAAACAAAAGAGACTTAATACCACATTCAAAGAGAGAGAGGAATGAGAACTTTACATAAATCATAGCTTCTCCATCTAAGATGTTGCATCTTAGGACCACAATTCATTTTTTAAAAGATTCTTAAAAAATTATTCTTGTTATTATAGCCAGAGCAGTTCATTGTAGAGAATTACAAATTAGCCTCCTGATGAAGAGTTTTCTCAGTTAAATTTTAATTTCACAGGTGATAGAATCTGGACAGCTGCTATGTATTAAGAAACAGCCTGTCAAAGCTAAAACTATTAAGCCTAACTCAAATTCAGGTTATATGAACTCATAGTATATCTCCTGACACTGCTCTATTACAATATATTACAGTATCTAGTGGGTAGTAGGAACTTAGACCCTTGAGAAAACTCACAAACTTAGAGATCTCTATCTTCAGTTTAGAAAGATTATAGAACTACTACCATTTTAGAGAAAGGGCAAGGACTAAAGTTTCCATTTTTTACTTTTATAGTTTTGATGGGTAAAGTCTTCTGAGAGAAATCAAAACCCCGAGGCAAAGCTTAGTTTAACTGTCAACTATTTTAACTATTCACAATGGACAGAAATCCACAAACAATAAATAAACATTAAAACTTAGTCGAGATTGAGTGCGACAGGAAAAAAATACTCTGAAGCTTCGAAAACATGCCACATATGATATTCTTCCTAAACAAAATCTCTGAAGATTAAATAAAAATAATATAAGTATAAAATAAGTCAATTAAAAAAAACACACTGATCAATAGAGAAAGTTAACAGATAGGAAAACAGTGAAGTACTGCATTAAGAATATTTAATAAAGTTTTACTTCTGCAGTGTTAGACTCTGCTGTTATACAGAGCCCTCTCACTGAGAAGAGTAGACTAAATTAAACAAATTGTGGATGTATGTGTGTGTGCACTTCTTCAAAAGATATTGGAAAAAATCCAAGGCTGACAGAATTTGCATGGTATAGATCCAGGAGAGCAAGTATGTCAAGAGTGATGAGCTCAGAATTTGTTGTTTTTTCTTTGTTCCGTGGTGCTATGTATTTCAAAATTGGTTTTAGAGAAGTTGAATTAGCTTTAAATCGTCTCAAACGGCTGGGGAAATTTTTAAAAATGAAGATTACAAGATACCAGAAAAGCGAAGAACTGCTAAGTATACCTGATTTTAGTTGAGACTTTATAGAAGTACAGCCAAGTAGCAAGATGAATTGTAAATTGTGAATTGTAAATAGTCTACTTTAACAAGAGACAAAGTCTAGCTTAAATTTATGTAATGGTTTATTGGTTTAAAATGAACCAACTCGAGCACAACTTCTTGTCCAAAACAAAAATAAACCATCATTGGAAGAAGAAGACATTATGCAGTCTCAAAGTACAGTATTTCTGCATATCATATTGAATACCTGGTACTTATTAAAAATAAGCAGAATTGTATGATTAAAATATATAATTTTTAAAAGAGCAAAAGTCAAACAATAGCAGCTATATATGAAAGAGTGGGTAATATAGTCATTAGACATGGATTTGAAAATAATTATACGTCTAATGGATAAGTTCAAGGAATTAAGTGTGAAGGAGTATTTTGGCAATGGCTCTAAATTACAATGCAGAATCACACAGAAATTTTGAGACTAAAAACACACTAAGCATAATGAGAAAAATACTATATATGGAACAGGAGATTAAACACAATTGAAGAGATAATTAGTGACCTGAAAGATAAATTAGAAGAAACTATCTTATCCACAGTGAAGCCTCTATATAATTAAGTTGAATTTATCTGTCATTGTAGTACCATAATGAAAGTTGAGAGAGAATAGAGGAGTAATAATATTTGGACAAAAAAAAAATAGCTGGAACTTTTCAATCTATATAGTCAAGAATCACTAAAAATCTGAAGCAGAAAAATAAAAGGAAAAAAAGTCGCATCTTGGCATATCATATTATAGCCACAGCAGGGAAAAGAAAAAATAAATTATTAAGATTGGCCATATATAAAACACATACTATAGAAGAAAAAAAATGGCATAACCCAGGTCAATGATAAACTTATATCTGATCGCTCAGCAGAAATAATGGAAGCCAGAGGACCATTATAGAAAGAAAGAAATGTTAATTTACAAGTCAAATTGTTGAAAAATATGCTTAAAAAAGACATTTCAAATAAAAATGGTAATTTTTTTATTTAGCTGATCTATGTTAAAGGAAAGAGCAAAGAATATTTTTTCAGGTGAAAGGAAAATAAACCTTTCTTAGATGTAAGAGGAAGACATAAAGAGCAAGAGGAAGCATAAATGTATTGACATATCTAAACAAAAGTGATTGTATAAAACAATGAAAACAGAAAAGCAACATAATTAAAACAACAACATATTGTGGATATAAAACATACATAGACAAATATATGTCAAAAGTAGTACATATGTACTGGTGAAAATAAAGAGATATATTCAAAAGAAACAGAGAGCCCCAAAATAACCCCATATGTGGCTAAATGATTTCTGACAAGGGTGCCAAGACTACCAAAAGGGGGAAAGATAGTGACTTCAACAAATAAGAATTGGAAAACTGGATATCCACATGCAAAAAACCAAAAAAAAAAAAAAAGTGAGACTGGACACTTACCTTACACCATATACAAAAATTAATTTTACACAAATTAAAGACCTAAATGTAAGAACAAAAACTTCAATTCCTAAAAGAAAACATGGGGAAAAGCTCCAGGACCTTAAATTTGGCAATGATTTCTTGGATAGGGAACTACAAGCACAGGAAACAAAAGCAAAAATAGACAAATGAAACTGCATCAAATTTAAAAAATATGCATCAAAGAAAACAATTAATGGTGTGAAAAAGGCAATCTACAGAATGAGAGAAAATAATTGCAAATCATATATTGTAAGGAGTTAATATCCAGCATATAAAAGGAACTCGTACAACTCAATAACAAAAAGACAAATAACGTGATTAGAAAATGAGCAAAGGTCTTGAATAGTCATTTAAAAAAAAAAATAGAAATAGCCAATAAACACACAAAAAAAAACACTTAACATTACTAATTAGTAGGGAAATAACAAATTAAAACCACAATGAAATATCACCTCAAATTTATCAGGATGGCCACTATCAAAAGAACAGAAAATATAAAGTATTGATGAGGATGCAGAAATGTTGGAATCTTGTGCACTCTCGGTGGGAAAGAAAATATTATATTATTTACATTTATATTTATATTTATATTTACATTTATATTTAATTATATTTATATTTATATTTACATTTATATTTATATTTAATTATATTTATATTTATATTTATATTTATATTTATATTTATATTTATATTTATATTATATATATTATACTCAAAGAGATGTTTCCACACCTATGTTCATAGGAACATTATCCACAATAGTCTAGAAATGCAAGCAACCCAAATATTCACTGACAGATGAATCGATAAAGAAACTGTGGGAATATATGCAATAGGATATTATGCAGCCATGAAAAAAAAGAGAATTCTGTCACATGCTACAACATGCATGAATTGAGAAGACATTATGCAAAGTGAAATAAGCCAGTAAAAAAAGAAGAAATACTGTATGATTCCACTCATGGAAAGTATCTGAGGTGGTCAAAATCCCAGAAACAAAAAGCAGTAACATGGTTGCCATTGACTGGGGAGGAGGATGAAGACCTGTGGTTTCAGTATTGCAAGATAAAAAACGTTCTAGAGATCTGTAGCACACCAGTGTGAATGCTGCTGAACTCTGCACTTAAAAATGGTTATGATGGCAAAATTAACGTTATGTGGTTTTTCTTTACTACAATAAAAAATGTACATTTGTTGAAGGACAGTATATATATGTAAAATTGTTCTAATATTTTTGAAATGTTAGAGAAATGGTAAAACTACTAATTTATATTGTATTTTAGTGAGTTGAGAAAGCATATGCTATTCACTAAATAACCACTAAACAAAGAAACTGGGGATGGGGGGTTATATGGAATAATAAAATAATGTGATCAAAAAGTAAGAAATGAAAGAAAAGTATATAGAGTAGAAAGGAATAATAGAAATAAAATACTAAAATGGTAGATTTAAATGTAAATATATCAAAAATGCAAATCAAACATAAGTATTAAGTATTCAATTGAAAGAATATTTTCATACTAAAGTTGACTCTTGAACAACATAGGTTTTAATTGTGCAGGTCCTGTTATGCACAGATATTTTTCAATAAATACTGTAAATGTGTTTTTATGATTTTTCTTATTAACATTTTTTCTCTAGTTTACTTTACTTTAAAAATATAGTATTAATACACATAACATACAAATAGGTGTTAATTGACTCTTCAAGTGATCGGTAAGGCTTCTGGTCAACAATAAGCTATTAATAGTTAAGCTTTTGTGTAGTCAAAAGTTATATGCAAATTTTTGACTAAGTCGAGGATGGCACCCTAAGCCCTGTATTGTTCAAGGGTTAACTGGTACATTAAAAAATCTTCTGGTTATAAGCAATAGATTTTAAATGTAAGTATACTGAACATTTCATTGGTAAATGATTAAAAAGTTATACTAAATAAAATAAAGTTGATCTATCATGTATAAGAGAAGACTTTAAAGCAAAAAAAAAAGTGCTAGATATATTAAAAATCTTAAAAAAATTGTCTAATAAATTGCAGAGCCTCAGTACTAAATTTATATAATTTTATTAAGTAGAATAATGGAGATTACAAATAAAGAAGTAGATTTTCTACATTAATGTTTTAAAAGATGCAATACTGCAAAGACAACCGTTCTCTTCAAATTGATGTAGAGGTTCAATAATCTGAAAGAAAATATAAACATATAGTATAGAGAAATTGAAACACTATTTCTAAAGCATATACAGAAATGCAAGGATCAGTTAAGAACAGCCATGGAAGTCATGAAGGAAAACAAAGTTCGAACATTTACTTTACCAGATAAAAGTTCTTGTCATAAAGATACAGTATAGGCTCAAATAAATGCACTGATGGAACAATAAAGAGATCTGAGAAGTAGTTACTCACATACACAAGCAACTTATACTTATGACATGATAGCATAAGAAATGACAGACTGGAAACAAATGAAAACAGTGCAATGGTTAAGAGTGAATAGAAATAATAAATATGAGGGCTTTATTTACATGGGAGGATACACTTGAGCCAACTCTGTAGGAGTGTTTAAGAGAATATACCAGTGTAAAAAAGCTGCATTGTACCATGTTCAAGAGCAGGGAGGTAGGAGGTGGAATCAGTGAAATATTCTGGAACGTGACCAGAGAATAGGCTTTGTAGTAGGTTACAGAAAGTGAGAATAAAAATATAAAAAGAAACAAACCATCAAAGTCTCATAATATGGTGAAGGATATATTGGAAAGAGTATCAAGTACTAATAAATTTTAAGATTTTTTCATATTAAGATTTTAAGTTTAGAAAGCTTCGAAGACCATTTAGTCTGCAGTGTGCAGTATGAGATTTTAAATGCTGAGGCATGAGGAAAGGAAGGCACTAGAATAGTTTGCTCATTTTTCATAGAAGTTGCCTTGGTAATAATCCAGCAGGACTTTGACTGATGTTTTTCCACTTTCAAATTAAAATAAATGAATAACAATATACTGCTGAGAACAAACAAAAGAAAGAAACTGTAACATTACCAGTAGCCATCTGTAGGAAAGATCAGTATATGTGGCCACCATTGGGGGAAAAAAAAAATCCAAATTGTATTAATTACCTACCCTAAACCCCACCAATTTCATTGTTCATCCTTTACTGTTTTGACTAAGTATTTTCTTTGGTCTCTGAATTATTTTGCAGTTAGCATCTCAGCAACTGTATCACTATAATATGTGACACCTTCTATGGAAATAAAGAGCAGATTTAAGAGGACATATCAATAATGAAAAGCATTAAATTATTTTATCTGAGTACTTTAGGGAAAATAATTCCGCATTTTCTGAAATGTCTCATGCTTTTGAACATATTTCACTTGGTCAGAAAAATATTATGCTTCTGAAATGTGGGGTATTGATATTTAGGACTAGAGAATCCTGATTACCAGATCATTCATTGTGAATCTTGACAATTTAATTCAGTTTTATCAATAAAATGTAAAATGAAATGGAGAAAGGTATAAGCACATAAATGAGTGGACATAGTTATCTCACGACTACTATAATTCTGCCTAAACCCATTAGCAGGAATCCCTTGGTAGCAATGGCTTTTAGGTCACTCATTTTATAATCAAACCTTATAAAAATTCAAAATTTACTCAGCAGGAGCAAGAGTGTGGAGCAAGAATATCATCAGCAGGAAACAGGGCTCTGAGATGAGTATTTGATTCAACATAGGATTTGAAGTTGAAAACATACTTACCCACTTTGGAAACAGCTGATGCATAACAAGAATGTTTTCCCTGTGATCTCTATTTTTCACTCTTCTTTCTGTGCCCTTACTCTTTTTACATTCCTTTGATGATTTCCCTTGGTTCTCACCCCTCTCTCTTATCTCTTATCCTCTCAAAAAGACTGAAATTGGCAGTCTTACTGGGGAAGACATAATCTACCTTAGGTTGCTATTTAAAAGCTACAAAATTCCAGGGTTTAAATTGTATACAGAAAAGCAATCAAACACATCAACTGGAAACCACCCCTCTCTGTGAGAGAACAGACCAGTGCAAACAGCATGCTCCACTTACTTAACCGGCAAGGGCTGTGAAAGCAAAGGCTATGCAGAAATAGCCTGTTGTGTGGCCCTTGAAAGGATGTTTACGCTTATACAGAGACATATTTTATACTTCTTTTTCTTCTGGCATAGTGTTAGAGAATTGTTAAGTGCTTTCCTACCCACAAAACAATACTGATTCTTTTACTGGAGAAAAACAACCTAAATTTCAGAAATTTTATGTATCTTTTGCACAGTACCAGGACTAATCAATTTAATTTGTAGTTTTGGATCTAATAGGAAATAGACCATATTGGTGCAATCTGTACTTTGATTTCAATGTAATTCAATAATATCATATATAGTCATCATTTTTGTACTCTACATGAATAGCTTACATAATACAAATGTTTCTGTTTATCATATTATCAAAAAGTAGCTAAATTTCCCCACATTTTGAAAGATCCGGTTGACATTGTCTACTTTAAAATATAGTATGAAACAAATGCAAAATTCATTTGGGGAGACACTGAAGTGTACCTAAAAGCAACAAGAATTTATTCATAGGAACAGTAACCGACATTGATATGTTTTTGACTTTAAGCATTTTGATTAAATTCTAAAATATGTACAATTATTTGCTTGTAGTACACTTACAAAAGAATGCACAAAAAACTCTAATTGCACAACTTCATAAATATCCCACATAAACAGAAGACAGATCAAAAATCACAAACATTTCCAACTGAACAGAAGTCAAGCTTCCCAGTTACTAATAGGCCCACAGAGCTAAGTAATATGCTGACTTCTGTTATGTTGGTTTTGGCCAATACAAGTTGAATTAAAGTAATCTGAATAATTTTCTGTGTTTGAACACCATTATGTTAGCATGATTCATCCAGTCATTGGGTAGAGCAGCGATATGTTAATCGTCATTTTACTTTACAATACAAGAATATACCACAATTTATTATATATCCTTGATAGAGATTTGGTTATTATTTTTGTTAGTGGTTATACAGAGTGGTAAGATGATTTAAACATATTTCTATGGTTTTATTTTTTAATACTTTTTTCCTGTTTAATTTTCTTTTTATAATGTCTTAAGATGAATATACATAACATTGATTTTTTAGCCTTTTTTGTTAGTCATTCAAGGCTATAAATATTCCTTTAATCTTAAATAATCACATTTTGAAATACTACATTTTTATTATTATTCCATTCAAAATATTTTGTGTTTCTCATTGTGGTTTCTTCTTTGTCCCTAATATTATTTTGACATGTTTCACTGAAAACACTTGTGAATTTTGATGTTATTTGTGTTAATGATACTAGCTTAATTCCATGGTAGATGGATGATTTTCTCTAATTGATTACCATACTTTGTAATTTGTTGACATTTGTTTTCTATCTTATGTTGTGGTTATTTTTGTCACTGGTACAGGTAAACCAGAAAATAATGTGTATTTTTTAATTTATATACTACTGAATGTATATCAATCAGGACAAATTTGTTAATTGCATCATACAGATCTTTTGGTTTTTTATTGATCTTTTGACTAATCAGTGACTGACAGAGATTTATTTCACCAATATCACTGTAAGTATATATATTTCCACTTTTATTTTTGTTAAATTTTATTCATGCATTTTCAAGTTATGATCAGAAGTCAAATTATATCTTCTAGTTGAATTACCCTTTTATCCTTATGAAATGTCGCTCCTTGATTCTAGTTATGCCATCTAGTACATGAGATATTGAAAAAGATACACCAGCTTCCTTGTGTTAATGTTTAATGATACATAATTTTCCATATTTTACTTTAAATTTTTCAGTGTTCCTATATTTAAGGGACATGTCTTATAAGGAGTACACGGTTAGATTTTCTCTATCCAAAAAAATGACAGTTTTCTTCATTATTTTCTAACATAATACTAGTACTTTAGATTCATCCTATCTCCTTGCTACTTGATTTCTATTTTATTTGTCCCCTTCTGTTCTTTGTTTTGTTCCTCTTTTTGCCTTATTTTAAATAAAATAAAATAAATGCTTAATATAATTTTAATATAATTTCAATGAAATGGACTTTTTGGATTAAAATTCTGTACATTTTAGCACAATTGGAATACAAAACAATTTGATCACTCCACAAAATCCTGTCACGTCTCTTCTTTATACTAGCACACTTCCCCCAAGCCCTAATCCCCGCAAAACGACTGACCTTTATTATCCTGGTTTTGTTTTTTTGAGAATGTTGAAAGCATCATGTAAATGGAAGCATAAATTAGAACCTTTTCAGGCTGGCTTCTTTTATTCTGTGTAATGCTTTTATGATACATTAAAGTTGCTGTGTGTATCAATAGTTCATTCCTTTTTGGTGCTGAGCAGTGTTCCTTTGAGTGAATTAATGACCTTTATCTATTCACCTGTTGAAGAACATCTGGGTTGTTTCAGGTTTGGGGAGGTTATGAATAGCTGTTTAAACATTTGTGTACCAATTTTTGTTGAAAATAAATGTTTATTTCTCTAGGATAATAACCAGGAGTGGAATTGTTGGGTCATATGGTAATTTTAAATGTTTAACTCTATAAGAAAATGTCAAACAATTTTCAAGAATAGTTGTACCTTTTTACATTCATGACAAAAATATGTGAGAAATTTAGTTGTTCCACATCCTCATCATCATTTAGTATGGTCAATTTTGAATTTTAGCTATTCTAATACATGTGTAGTAGTATCTCATTATGGTTTTAATTTGCATATTCTCTCTGATTAATTCTGTTGAAAAACTTTTTAAAAAGATTTTATTTTTTTAGAGCAGCTCTGGTTTACAGCAATATTGAGAGAAGATTACAGAGATTTCCCGTATACTCCTGTCCTCACACATGCATAGCCTCCCTCATTATCAACATCCCGTACTGGAGCAGTATATTTGTTACAGTTGATGAATCCACAATGACACATCATTATCACCCAAAGTCCACAGTTTATCTTAGGGTTCATTCTTGGCAAACGGTTTTGACTGTTCTAATACATATGTAGCAGTGTTTCGTTTCCCTGATCCCATCTGTGGAGCATCTTTTCATATGCTTACTTGTCATCTTTATAGCTTTCTGAATAACTTTTTCTGTGCTTATTTGCTACTCACATATTCTGTTTGTTGAAGTGTCTGTATCTTTTCCCCATTTTAATTGTGATGTTCATTTTTATTTTTTAGTATTGAGATCTGAATGTTTCTCTCTCTCTCTCTATACATATATATATACATACACACACACACATATACATGTGTATCTATATATGTATGTGTCACAATAAACATATAATAAACATACACATATGTTTATTTATTTTGTGGATACCAGTCTGTGTTGCATCTTAATCTACAAATAATTTCTCTCACTTTGAGTCTTGTCTTTTAATTATCACAATAAAAAGCATTTCTAAAAGCTACTTACCTATTGAGAGTTTGGCGTTTTTTGTTTTTTTGTTTTAGTTTTCCTGCTTGACATCATGCTCTCCAGCCTTATACAGCTTAAAAATTCGGCAATTGCCTTTAGAGGAAATCCACTGAATATGGAACCCATTTTCTAGTCTTCTATGGTAGATTCTTTACCTTGATTTTCTATCTTTCTCTCTCTCTCTCTTTTTTTTTTATCCATACGTATGTGTGAATATACACACACAAATAATTTCCTAACAAGAATGTATGGAAGATGAATTTTCGAATATTGATTTGAAAATATTTTTACTCTATTCTCTTACTGAATTGTTACATAAGCCAAGTATAGATTTCTAGCTTGAAAATCATTTTCACTTAGGAATTTGGGGACTATTTTTAGATTATTTTCTAGCTTCTAGTGTTAAGAAACTTGACCTTTTTCTATTTGTCGAAGTCACATATTTGACCAAAAATATTTCAGATGTACCATTTATTGCTAAAATTAGATGATGATTACAGGGTAAATTCTCTAGGAATTGAATGTTGAGAGGAAGATTTATATTGAGGAATACTCTGGTTCAATGCCTGTTGGGAAAGGAAGGAAAGAGTAAAAGAGGAAGAAGTTGTCTCAAGGCCATTGCACCTGCATAGTTGCCCCAAGTTGTGGCTATAGGACCAAGTCTTTATAACTTCATATTGACTGTGATTGAATACGAGCTGCCTCCAGGAAGTAATGCAGGGTGGGAATAGTGTATATTTTGATTTGATGGCTCTCTTTAGCCAAGGACGATTGCCAAAATTTGAGATTATATAAGCTGTCAGTTGTCAAGGCTTGCAGTCACTGGGAGAACGTACCATTCAGTATTGAAGGGAAGGTTGATCTGGGCAGTACCCCATTGAACTGATGTACTATATTTTTTGTTAATTTATTTCAACATGCTGGGAACTCATGCTATCTTAGGTTTGAAATTCACACTTTCACCTGAGGAAAATATTTTTAAATTATTTATTTGACCATTTCCTATCCTCTAAGCTTCAGTTCTCCATTCTGGAAATTTTCTGTGTAAATCTTTTAATTTTTTTTCTATATTGTTTTATTTTTGACATTTTGTTCTACTTTCTAGGAGAGAGGTTTTTTTAACTTTATTTTCCACCTCCAATTTTATCTTATTTTAATTTTGCACGTGGCTTTTTAATTTTGCTTTTTTTAAAAAAATAAGAAAATTAGGTTTATGTTCCTCTTTCATGTGTGTACCTTTTTTTATATTTTTAGTTTACTAATAAAATTTTGAAGACTTTTTTGTCTGCTTCCTGAATCATCTATGCTTTTGCCAGATTTCTATTTTGTTTATTTTGTTCTCTTTTTCAAATATTAGTCTTCACTATAATGTTTGATGATCTGCTGCCAGTACACATTTCAGAAACTTTATTAAAAGGACATTGGAAAGTTTATGTATAATACTGGTAGCTATAGAATTAGTCTCAGCAAAGTGACTGGGCAGCAAGCTGCCTTTATTATTTAGGAAGGTTAATGCCAGCAGTTATAGGTTTTTGCAGGAACAATTTAGATTCTCCCAGGTGAAGACGTACTCCAGTCTATTCCTAAATGTTGTGTTTGGCATAGATGGGTGTGCACAAGCACTTATGTAAACTTAGATGTCAGAATTCTATACTGAAGAGGAATAGTGATATGTGGGATTTCCATGAAGCAATATGTTGGTTCACTCACTTTCCATTGTACTGTAAACTGAGTGAGAGTTTCTTCGGTTTCTCAAGAAAAAATACTATTTTATTTCTAGGATAAGGAGAATGTAGTACAAACTTGATGATACTAGCCGCTCATATAGCTTTAACCATTTCTTGTCCAGACTTTGTTGTTCACTCTATAATTTATATCCTTGGACCTCCTAGCCATGAACCTTCTTGAGTTCTAGATTTTGTGGGGCAATTTGCTTCATTTTGCTTATTTCTATCCTCAAAAAAAGTCAATATTACTAGTTTATTATTATCTTTTAGTTCACGGTGTCTGTTTTTGTACATTAGTATTTTGTGCATCTTTTACTCTAATTTTAGTGGACTTTAAGAAGGTGTGAAATGCACACATGGGTGCAAATATTTAATATGAAATTTTATCAATATTTTATAGAGCTGTACTGGTGATTTTTGTGCACTTCTAATTTATTATCAGTGTTTTCTCTAAATTTCACATACAAACATAGTTAACATATTGACAAGGATGCTACTGTATAGCAGTGTTAATTTCTCCCGTGGATGAAGAATTAAGTATAATCAAGTAATCAGGATTTGGAAATGGCAAAATCTGAAGAATTATTTATATTAAATTTGGAAATAATTTGAAAGTGTTTTTGGATTGCTATGGCTTTTATATGTGAAACTAGAATTTTACTTTCAATATATTGATATTGTAATGCATTGAAAGAAGACCTTATATGAAATTTTAACAGAAATACTCCTCCAAATGGCTTTATAAATGGAATTTATTCAACAGAGCCAATTTCTGTTTAAAGACTTCCATTAAATGGTCTATTATAAATGTCCATTTGTTGAAGTTCTGAATTGAAATAGCAAATGTGTAATATTGTATATGTGATTATGTATATATAATGTATATTTATATGTAAGTTTATATAATATAACACATTCAGACCATTTGAAAATTCAATGGTGTTATTTTTGAGAACTAAAATTGTGTCATAAGACTGGTTGTAGATACTATTTAAGCATTTTCAATGGTGGTTAAATTTATTTAAAATGCATTTTCATCACAAGTAAAAACATGCATATAATTATTTTTAAAAAATATGTATTTTATCTAGGTATGCTCTTCACTTTATTCAATCTATAGAAACAGTATGGAAATTACATGAACTATATTCAATATATTGAAAATATATTGAAAATATATTGAAAATATATTGAATATATTCTGAGAAATATTGGGTGTGAATATTTCATTATAAGGTTCTTAATGATGGGAATAGTGAATCATCTGCCATTTTAAGTCCTTGAAAATGGTATTAATCTTTTCACACTGATAAATCTGACCAAAAAAGAAATATGTTTCAAATTGTGTCATGTATCTTTTGTTATGACTTATGTGAATTTAGTCAAAGAGTTTCAATGACTGATGTGTAGAGTAATCCAAATACTACACATCCTGGTTACATAGACAAAGATACATTTTTTTGACATGGTAATGTCATGTACATCTTTTCTCACTGTAAATATTTAGAAAAACTAAGTAAATAATGAATTTTACATAAAATCTTCCTAGGCGCCACTTGGAACATTTTAAAAAAATACATATATTATTAAAAAAATTAATCCTGGATGACACTTGATTGGTATTAGAGTGCATGGATTTGATCATGTTACCCCTGTTCCATCATTCATCAGTACCTAAAGGTTTGCTGGTGTAACCTTGACTTCTCTTAGGACATTTATTTGATATAAATGTAGGAAGCAAGTCACTGGCAAGGGGTAAAGAAGCCAGTAAAATTTTATCATAAGGTTAGAGAGGCAGACAATTAAACTTGGGGGTATTCAAAGAAGCCAGGACTTTGAGGGGCCAGAAACATGGCAAGAAGAGAGGATACAGATCTAGTTTACATAAAAAATACCAATAATTAGAATGTAATACAATTTCTTAACAGCAGGAGCTAGAAAACAAACCAATATATCTAAAATTCTTGAGTGAAAATAATTTTCACGTTAGCAATCTATACTAAATTTATATATCAATTAAGTGTAAGAATAGAATAAAAATATTTTGACTTACTATTCACAAAAAGTACATTTCACACACCCTAGATGGTAAGTTATTGGTGATATTATATTTATTATATACAAGAAAGAGAAAGATAGTGAATCAATAAAATAGATACTATTCCACATGAGAGTGGAAATAGGAAATTCTAGTACAACTATTGGGCAAAAGATAAGAGAGCAAACAATCCATATAACAAAGAAACTGGAAAGCTTCAGAAAGCACCTTCACTGCAGAATAATATAAGTAATGTGTGTGAATGTATGAAAGTATTTATTGTTACCATGTGATTAGTAGCAGGAAATGAGTAGGAAACTAAGAAATACAAAGAACTAGAAAAAAAAAATTAAACTACAACAAATCTTAACTCCAACATAAACAAAAGAATATTCATCTTGAAGATTTTGGTTTATACTTCAATTTAACCCAAATTATGTAAAATCTGACTATTCATAAAAACTATAATGCGATTTCAGAAAGGTAAATGTTTAACTTTCATTGGAGATGTTCCATAGAAAAAAAACTAAAATTAATAAATTAGTAAAGAGTTGTACAAGTTTATGTATTTAGAAATAAAAAGTTGAACTTCTCTTTGGAAAATATTTTGAAATATAATGGAGAATGAGAAGCAAATCCTGTTTTTTTATTAATATCTTTTAATTATATTTGGTATCTTATCTATATATACAATTTGTATGTATACAACCTTAACTTTTTATCCTAAATGTAAAATTCAAGAAAGTACACTTTTGCATAACCACAAAAACTTTGCTTCCAAAATTTGCATAAAACTACTTCATGAGATTAATTTTATTTTATTAGTGAATATTTTCACTGTCCAGAGAATAATAAAAGGAAAGATGTATTTTCTTTTCTAACAATATAATTAGAAAAACAGACAAGTGATTATATATATATAATATGTTATATATAGTCCCTTTAGACTAATTTTTATAGTGAATACTTTTATATAATTTTTCTTCAAATCAAAAAAAGGGAATTATTTTAATATTTTAGGACAAGTATTCATAAAAAGTATCTATCATCTATCTATCTATCTATCCATCCATCCATCCATCCATCCATCTATTGCCAAAAACTGTCTGAGTAATTCAACCATGGGAAACCTAGGGGATGAACAGAAGCATTACTAGAGATTAATAATCAGTGTTTTCATTAGATCAGGTAGATGGTACACACACACATACACACACAAACACAAATATACATAAATTGTCATACAGATATTAGAATTGGGGATAGTTATGGAGACATAGATAAACACTGATGTTTTTCTAAATTATTGTGTCTGTAATGGTTATCAGAAAATGTGATCATTATATGGCATTCAAATATTATTGCATTTAGAAAACTGTTTGCTAGATCCACAGCCAGAAAATTTGAAAGCATTCCCTAGAAGTTGTTCAGTTATCCTATATACCAAAAGAAGAAAGTATCAGTCTCACAAAATGGGACTAATTTGTTTTGTCCTACCTCAGAGCTATCTATAATCACTATGGGAATGCAAGAGTTGAAAGCGACAGTATCATACATAGCTTACCTAACGTAATCCTTCTTGATTTCAGAATGAAAACTTATCACACTGTATTTTAAAGCAGTTTTTCTTTTTCTTCTTCTTCTTCTTCTTCTTTTTTTTTCCCTAAGAGTCACTGTTGCTTCATCCAAATAATGGAGACAATAGGTTCTTATCTGACCAGCAATGGTCAGTAATAGTGGGGTGTCCTGATTCTAATCTTTTTACATAGTCTTCTCTTCCAATTTCCCCACAAAAGCACAACACATAATTCAGAAGAGCCAGCAAATTTACAGGTTTGTCTGAGTATCTCTCATAAATCTTTGTATTTGTAGCTCAAGAGAACATGAACAAAAGATTTTAAATAAAGTACATAACATATCCACACAAAAAGAAAATATAATTTGACCGTTTAGCTCACAAGCTTCTAATTCTGACAAAGATTCAATTTAAACATAAGGAGCTCTTTCTTTCAAATTATATAAAAATCAAATAAAATGAGCAAACCTATATAAATGTCCATTTTATGTGTTAATATTCTAAAATGGGAACTGATTTCTTCAGTTTTGATTGTTTCCCATTCTGTAGAGAAAGAATACTACAGAGAAATGAAAAGATTTCTAGCACAAAGTACACGGCATGAGTCCATTCAACTGACCACAGGATGCTGCTACATCTCTGCTGGATTAAAACTTCAAACCCATTAAACAGGGATGAAGCACTGTAACTTCCAAAGTCAAAAGTTCAGCAGGGAGTGTTTCAGGATGCTTCTCACCTCTAATTTTCTCTAATAACCCAGATACAGTTGTCATCTCTTAGGGCACAGTGGTCAATAACTGCCGTGATTCTCTGTCCATTGCTGGTCAGATAAGAACCTATTTTCTCCATTAATTGGATGAAGCAGCAGTGACTCTTAGGAAAAAAAAAAAAAGAAGAAGAAGAAAAAGAAAAACTGCTTTAAAATACAGTGTGATAAGTTTTTATTCTAAAGTCAGGAAGGATTACGTTAGGTAATAACATTTACTTATTCTACTTTGTTGTATTAGACCCCAAATTATGCATAATATAGAAATTCACTCTTTTTAGTTTGAGATAAATTTATCAGTTAATATTAAATAAGTTAGTAGTACAGTCTGATTCCATTCCTGTGCTTTAATTTTTTAATTAACTTAGTAAAAAATGACAAGAACATAATGAGAAATACTCTTAAAAATTATATTAGAAAATATGAATTTCTTTTGCTTTCTACATGGCATAGGCATTCCCAGCTCATCTCCTATTTATATAAACTTATACCATCTGAACTGCCCTTATGTCTCTACCACACATGCATGCATTGACTTATTCAGCAAATAATTATTGACTATTTGCCTACTAGATGGCAGGCATTTTAGTCTCTGTGTTTTGAGATTCACATCTAACGTCAGCTTGAACACAGATCATACTGTATCAATTAATTATAATAAATTTGTGTATATTTCCAAAATATACATTTCTTGTTTTCATTAATTAAACCTCAGAGAATATGATTTATGCTATTTTGAACAGTTAGAATTTATTGAATTTTTATGGTGGTATAAAATTAAGATAAGTACATATATAATCCTTGTCCACTTGAAAAGAAAAAAAAAAACTATGCTAATAGCAAGAACCAGGTATAAACTGTTAAACCTTTTCTAACACAGATTCAAAATTCCCACAATCTCAGTCCTGCTACCTTTAATTGATTAAAAATGAATAGATAAAGCCAGCTCATACTCAAGGGAAAGTATGTAGACCCCTCATCCTGATGAAAGGAATATTGATTTATTTACTGAAATATTTTTAAACAATCACAGTTAACTTTTTGATTACAAATTATTTCCTTTTCTCTCACAGGCATACCTCCCAAGATGTTCCAAAGTCTCATCTATTACATCATTATTATTAGGTTTGAGCTTTAAGATTCTGTCATTTAATCCAGATTCAGAAACAGATGAGGCTTCTTGGGTACAATTTGGGGGTACTATTTCTTGAATACTGTTATTCTTAATCAGAAGTCTTGTCAAGTTTTTACCCCTGCCCATCTCAGCATCTAATAGTAGGATCAGTATAAAGTAGCTACTATAGATATTTTCCATTTTAGCGGGGAAAGGAAGAGGCACAGAGCAGTCACCAGTCAGTAGCAATTCAAAATCCAGCCTGGCACATGTTGGCAGTTTCTTAATTAGTGCTCAATCCTACTGTCTGGGAGTGTTCTCCATGAATCTTAGCTTCACAATTTGGGCTTTGGGTCTCACTCGTTGAATTAGAAATTCTTTAATATCAAATGTAGGTCAGGTTTGTACATAAGTGATTTTTCTCAGCTTATTTCCTTCCCATAGTAGTTTGGAGGTCCAAAGTATCTTTTTTATTTTGTACTTACTTCCCCTTTTAGCCCAAGTAGCAGTATTCCTATTAAAACAATTTCCTTAAACAATCTTAGTTTTCTACAAGTCTTATTGGAGTTCGTCCAGTTATGAGATTCTTAGAAACCTTATGAATCAGTGGGGATATGTGTGGCAAACCCTTACTATATTTATAGGCTTGTTTTCTTGAATGGTTAATGGGACACCATCACAAATTTTTCTGAGACCTTAACCAAAGGTTTCAGAGTCACACTCTTGAGTTTATCTTTACACCTGACAGCAGGCTGAATGTGATTCTTGCCTGGAAACTACTTCTTAATTTGAGAATCATTTAGAGATTGCAGAGAAATCTGAAGAGATTAAGAAAGAGAAATAGTTTTATTTTTGAGCCCATTCAAGTCTTCATCTTATTATATGTAACAGTGGGTATTTTAGCTTCTAGGTTTTTTTTTTTTTTTTTTTTTTTTTACCCAAAATAATCAGGGTTAATAGATACAATATCTTATATCTCTTAGTATCTCTATGAAGATACTAAGTTATTTATTATGTCAGATAATAATGTATGTAATACACATATCTATACTTATATGTACATGGACACATAATTTGCTTGGTCTCTATCTTTGTTTATTTTCCTGTTTACCCAGATTAGTTGTCTTTTTTCATCTTGTAAATTTTCTGAAATATATTTTTTTAATTCTTGGTTGTCAGTTTAAGTGAAAAAATCACTGTTCTCTTGGAAGGCAATTATGTTTCAATATGTCTGATCAAAAATGAAAATTCAAAGGAAAATGAAGCTGGGCATGCTTTGTTTTACTTTAATATGGAACTATAATTTTGGCTTGCCCATCATGGCAGCCAAATTTTACCTAGGATACTATCATAGTTCACTATAGAGCAATCAGAACAATCATCCTATTTATTTAAACTAAGTTTAAATGCATGAGCCAAACAATTTTCAAATAAAGAATTGACACATGAGAATAACCTTTTCTCTCTTTTTTTAAAGCTAATTAGTCTTGCAATTACTGTTAGCAATGTTTATTCATAGTCATGTCCAACCCTGATTTGTTTTCCTTACTCACTGCTTCCATATGAGTTATCTTTGTGTTGGTTCCATCTTATGTCTGAATCCATTGTGAGTTTTTTTCAGGATTTTCCAATTTTTATTTAAATCTATATGTGTGCATACGTGTGAGAGAGAAGGAGTTTGGATTCTCCAGAAACAGGTACCAAGACTGAATCAGAATTGTAAAAGGGTAAATTAGAAGTAGGCAGGGAGAGCCTCTGAATGTGGTTCAGGTCTGGCGCCATCAAAGAGAAATTGGGAAGGAAGCAGGAGAGATTATGGAAAGCCTCAGACCGCAGTGTAGCTCTGAGAAAGTTTGGCCAGGCTAATGGAGAGGCCCAGAACAAAGATTGCCTGTCAGAAGAGACCTGCATTGGACAGGAAGGGCTTAGCTCTACAACCTCTACCATTCTCAGTCACTGGCCCGGAGCAGCCTAGCTCAAGTACCACAATGAATCCTGAAAGCATAGCAACTGGAAGTGCCAGCTAATTCTGCTTCATACAGCAGCTTCTCTCTTAAAGGAAGATCTAAATAATATACTCCTAGGTCTCTGCTACAGTACATTTTAGAAATTTTTGTAATGTTATAGACCGTTAATATGGTTTTTAAGCATAGCTAAGAATTTAATATTTTATAACTTTCTTCTATTACTTTTTAAAGGACACTTAACATGTATTGATTGTATTAAACATAACACATATTTGAGATGGAGATATTTAAATTAAGGTAATTTGGTATCAATTTTTATGAAACATATTATATAACCAGCTACTTGGAATTCTAACCTATTTAATGCCAGAGGTTCCACTCTAGTTATTAAAATCTTGTTTTTATGTGTGAAATCTAATTACAAAAGGTATTGAGAGTAGAGAAAATATTTTCTAATGTGTTTCTAACAAGAAAGAGATGAAACATTCGAAGTATAGTACTGATTTTTTTTGAACAAGATAATAATTCAAATGAACACTGATAAAAGCCATAGTTCTACCTTCTTTATTCTAATTTGAATACTGAATAAACATTTCTAGTCTATATCTTCCTTCACTGGTTTTTCACCTACAGAAGACAAAATTATTTCCTTAGAATCAGTATGTACACATTGCTAAAAATGCAGATAAAGACATTTAAAAAGTTTCCAAATTAAGCATAGAACTGTTTCTTATTTATTTTTCTTCAGTCAACTTTACATTCCCTTTACTGCATTCTTTTTAAATTGTGGTAATTCAAGCTTAGCTGCTGGTAGAAAGCAAAATGGAGTATCTCTCTCTCTCTTTCTCTCTGGTGTTTTTACATCACTTACATTTAACTGTTGAGATTGCATATTGCCCCCGTCCTGCCAGTGTTATACTTAGTGATGGAATTGCTTGAACTAGATATAAAATTCACATCTGCATTTCCAAAATTATAGCTCCCTGTTCAAATTAATATGAAGTCCACCCAGCTTCACTTTTCTCTGCACATGCACTAAAGCTCTACAGGGTAAAATATAGTTCAAAAAATAAATTCAGATTACTCTCAGCTACTATTTAATATAAGTAATAAACATTTCCAAATCAAAGTACTTTAAATGATCACTATATAATGTTTCAGTAATTTGATGTTCAATGAGTTATTTAATTATATTAAAAACACACACTGGATATTTATTATTGAATAATATATCAATACCCAATCTCTCTTTAGAGACACAAATTTAGTGCTGATGAGTAAAAGAAATCAAAATAAAATACAGTTTTACTTGACTGTTTAGTGGGTTGGGATCACATGATATTGGGTCCTGGACCTATTTTTGCCACTCAATTAACTCTCTACCTGAGGATATGTACTCAACATTTACAACTATCTTCTGTAAAATAGATGAAAATGTAGAAACGGGTATCTTTGAGATTTACCATACTCTGTTGCTTTTCTATGTTCTTCTGAAATAGCCAGTATATTATTTTTAATATATATGTATATATATGTTTTTTATATGTATATTTAATTACTAAAGTTAATTTTTACTTTATTTTTAAAAACTGAGGTGGTCAAATCATAAATCTAGTTGTCTTAGGAATATTCAGAAATATAGAAGATTCAAGTTACTTCTAAATATATTTGAAAACTGAAGCAATGTGAGATGTTTAAATGAGTATATTTCTTCACACTTGTGGAAAAGGCAGAGCGCATCTTTTTATTTATTTTTTTATGAATGCCTTCTCTCATCGTCAACTATAATTTAAAACACCTTAAATAATTGACTCATTTCTAGGGTCTTATTGATGATGACCAGTGTTTATCATTCCGTTTTTGTTTCAAACTACAACATAATTGGAATCATTCATATAGTAAAGAAGAAAGCAAATTGTTGGCCATGATAAGTGTAGCTATATGACATTAATTAATTTAAAAAGCATCAGTACAACAGAATATTAATGATCTTGAAAATGTATGCATTCAAACATAGCTTGAAATTATATAAAGAAAAAGTAACAGAATTAAGAAATAATAAGCAAATCCATAATCATAGCTTAATACTTGTATAACATTTCTAAAATAGCTAGTAGAAAAAGAACTCAAGAAACCAATTAACATGTAGAGAATCTTAAAAACACAATTAAAATTCCTAATAAGGTACTAAAATCTATAGATCATTATGGAAATGCAAAGTAAAGTCAAAATATCACTATTGTAGGGGGTAATGAAATGCCCTATTCAGACACCATAAGAGCTGACAAACCCATCTCTTGGTTTCTGGAGACAGCCAGAGGCCAATGACAGAGACACAAAGATCTGTCTCTTTTTCTCAATTTGGGTCAACTTGGGAAGATACTTCAAAGCTTCACAGCTTCACTTAGGATTACACTATGTGACAGCTCCTGCTTCTCTCATCCTGCATTTCTTTTTATGTATGTCTCCTAAGAATACTATTCAATAAAGTACCTGCATGGTATTCTCCACATTATTTTGGGTAAATTTCCAGGAACTTATTTTAAAATAATTGGTACCAGATTTGGGGTGATCTTAGGGAGCAAATCTTACAGTGGGATTTTGGGAATTAATTATTGGCTGGCTGGACCTCTTCAATCATTGATGGTAACTAGAGTATGTATTGGTGCTTTTGCAATGCTCCAGCAGTATAATTGTGAAAATTTTCACCAGGAGAAGGATAAATACTGGCTGGTGAAACATCTCTAAGAATAGATATGTATGAAGAAATGGTAATTATGACTATGTAACTTTATGCCTGTTGGTGGGCATTAAAAAGGGAGAATGTCAGGTTCAAGATGATTAATCATCAATTTAAGGAAAAAAAATGAACAGCAGAAAGCATCCCTGGCAGGATTTCAGGAAATCCTAACCTTCTCTAGCCAGAAGATAGGCAGATGGAGTTCTAATCTTCAGACAATAAGTTTGAACATGAAAAATGACTCAGGTCTGGAAACCAATTGAGGGGTTATAACTTCTAAAATTCCTAATTATCCTCTGTGATTTTTTAATTGCATAAATTAAGTAATATCCTTGGTGACTACTCATTTATCATATCTTTGAGAAGACCGTATTCTTTTAATTATCTCTATAAATTTTTATGTATTTGGGACTCTGACTGCCTCTTAGATTTTGCCATTGATTGCAATAATTTTGCCCACCTTGCTTCTGAGAATTAAGTCTCACCACTTAGTCTTATTTACTTCAAGATTCTGTTATTCCACTTGGATTCAGAAGCCCAAATTCTGTAATAGCACCCCCTACCATCAGCACTGGACTATAAAGAACAATCATAACTCAATTTTGTAATAAAGCTCTTACTTTCACATCAGCGAATTCCTTATTACTTTGATAGATGGGATAAATGGGATCCGTTTTTGGCCCATCAATGGAAATTTGTAGGCTGTTTTCTGACATTTGGTAGAATATTCAGGCTAGCATTACATTGTTTTGTGTCCCTTTAGATCCCTCTTCCCCTATGTACGAGGCAAGTCTAGCATTTCAACTCCATTTAGTGTGGCCATCATTTATTTCCCAAGGTTCTGATAACTATCTCAGCAATATATTAGCACTATCTCCCAAGGCCCTTTCCAGGGTGCTAACTTTTGTATCACAAAAAAAGTGCTCTCCCATTGTTAAAATTCTCCTCATCCAAGTTTATACTCTTTATTTCTTAATTCAGCACCCTCAGGCAAAGTCCCTTCCTTACTTTCTTAGATGCTTCTGGTACACAGAGATTTTGCAGCTATTTTTGCATATAATTTTGCACACCCCAGTCAAAAAATACTAAGATTTGACACTCATCATTGACCTGCTTACTAGGAGTGGAGGGTGAGAAGATTTTCTTATGAGGCACTTGCCTTATTTGAGGCCTGAGTATATTTCAGTATTAGGAGCCATCACATTCTATCAATACAGCATGGACCTCCTCAGGTTCAGCAGGTTCAGGGGACCCTAGCATACTAATTCCAAGACTGAAGATCCCATCTGTCTTCACCGAGCTACTTACCTTGGCTGAAAATACCTGGTAAGACTTAGAATTCAACTTTATGTGCATCTCCACCACTCATAAATTTAAGTCCTAAGCCTAGGTTCAGGAACCAGTTGGGTAGAAATAGGAATGTCACCATCCTTCTGGTGACTCACTGGTGAATGTGCTTCCCATTTGAATGTTTGTGTCCTACCAATACCCACATATTGAAATCCTAGCCTATTAGGAGCTGAGTCTTGGAGATAACTAAGCCATGAGGGTGGAACCCTCATGAATGAGATCAATGTCCTTATGAAAGCAGACTAAGGAAGCTCACTTGCCCCTTCCCTCTTGTAAGGTTTTAGTGACTCAATGAGGAAGCAGTTACTCACCAGACATTGAATCTCCTAGTGCTTTAGTCTTGGACCTCCCACCCTAAAAAATATCTGTCATTTATAAGCCACTCTGTTTAAGGTATTTTTGTTGTAACAGCCTGCACAGACTAAGTTAGCATTCTGAAATTCTAGGCAGTATAGTTCTAGATGTCTTACTTCCCAGAGGGAGAGTGTTCTCACTGGAAAGCATGTTAAGAGTACCACTTAACTATAAGCTATCACTTCAATCTCCTCCTGCCAGGAGACCACCAGGAAGAAATGGAATCAGCATAAAGGCAAGGGTAATGACTGTCATCATCAGAAAAAAAAAAAAAAAAAGGAACACAGGGACTGCTGCTACATAATTGGAGAAGGGAGAGATGTTTTTCTCAGGTGATCCGCTGGGGTGTATTTTGACCTCACATGCCCAATTTTAACTGTAAATTTGCATGCAAATGCAATAACCATGGTGTGAGGAAATAAACATATCCAGAGGCTTACACTCCTCAAGATTGTATGACTGAGTCTTCCTATACGATATTGAACCTAGAGCAATATAAGTGCTAGCTAAGGGTAAGAGAAATCTAGAAGATAATGGAATAAGGGGATGATAAACTTTAGTTATTGCCTTGTAGTCAATTTTTTTTTTTCCATTAACTGTTATCTTGTAAGTTATTCAGAAACAAGACCAACAAGAATCTTATTTACAGATGGGGCCAATTTAATATGAGAAGCAAAGAGGTATGAGTGAGGCCAAATGAAAATTATAGTGGGTAGTGTCAGGTGCAGATCCCTTTCTCTGGGCTAATGTGCCCATGCCGCAGTTGCTGGGCCTATAATCTGCAAATGATTCACAGCCATGTCTCTCTCTGAGACTTGTTCTTGGCTGCAGGCAATTGTCTTACTTAAGGTTAAGCTTTCAGGTGTCTTTTACCCATCATAGCTAATGCTATGATATAAAAACCAACTACTTTGCCTAATTTTGAACAACTCAGAAATGCTATTCCAGTTCCAGAGCTTCTCAAATAAAGGCATGAGAAATCAAGGAGTCTGGAAAATTTGGATAGGAGAATATTTGAATGAATTATATATATAAGCTGAGGCAGTTGATGGTTATTAAAAGATAGATGCTATTTTTCTCAGGAGTCGAGTAGCTAGATATAAAATATTATGAAAATTACATATATACAGATGTTTTACTATTACAACACATATCTATCAATGAATTATATTAAAAAAAATAATATTTACTATAAGTGTGGATAGTCCCAGAGTGTATAATGTTTATTTTTCATTCATATTTAAATGCATAATATTATTTTTTCTTATGTTGTCTTTAACTAATTTTGGAGTCTAGATAATATTAACCCCATAAAACAAGTCATTTACTCTTTCTACATTCTAAAATGACTAACAAAATATGAACTATTCTTTGAAAGTTTGATAGAACTCACCTGACAAATCATCATGACTGTATCATTTTTGGTGATGGACATCTTTACTTGTCATAACAATTTATTTAATGCTTATTCACTTTTAAATGTTTTACATTTTTCTAGAAATTTATGCATTTAATTTAGGTTTTCAAATTTATGCGTAGTTTTTAAATAATATTTAAAAATTATTTTTAAAAGTTAACATTTTTATTCTGTATTTTATTTGTACATTCATTTCTTGTCCAGTCTTAAAAGACCATCTATCTTAATAGTTTCAAAAATTTGATTTTCTACATCCTGTTTTATAATTCTGCCCTTATTATTTGCTTCCTTATTGTTTTTTGATTTTCTTTGTGGCTCTTTATTCACTTTTTTTGTGTTGAAGATTTATTTATTTTTCAGCACTTCTAATATTGTGATCATTGTATTTAAGTCATAAACATCCTTCTAGACATGTTTTGATGTGTCCCACAAATGTTGACCTGTGGTGTGTGCACTCAGTGGATGTACATATTTCTTCCAGTACTTTTGTCAGTTGTTTATTTTGAGGTTATAACAACAAGAACATCTATGTTTCTGATGAATTATAGCTTCCCATTCTGTTGTTTCTTGCATACATAGATAACATTCTACTCTGTTTCCTTGATATTTTCTGGTTTAAATGTTTTGCTTTTTTGTTTGTTTGTTTTGTTGTTGCTAGATAACATTTCTACTTCAGCCATCTTATGTTTTACATTTGCCTGGCATATCTTTCCCAGCCTTTGAGTTGCAACTTTTCACTGTCTTTTTGTTTTAGGTGTACTTCTTGTAGGACTCATTCTGTTGACTGTGTTGTGTGTGTGTGTGTGTCTGTGAGTTTTAATTACATCTGAGAGTCTCTGTCTTTTCATTGGTGTGTTTCAACCATAAACACATAAACTGGGTTAGTATTCTTTAGAATTTTAATTCTCAGTTGTTATGGATATATTTCCTTCTCCCTTTTTCAGTCCTTTATTTTTACATTAAGTTATTTAGTCACTCTTGCTTCCCATATCTCTTGCATCATCTGTCTAGATAATTTTTTTTTCTTGTAAAGAATGTTTTCAAGGCATATTTTTGAGGTACAATATTTCTTAGGCATTATATGCTTAAAAATATTATAGTTTCTTTTAAATGAAAATTTGGCTAGATTAAAATTTTAGGTTCAAGTGTTTTGATCTTCAGTATGGAAAACAATTTTCAACTGTTAACTTCTGTTCCCTAGTATCATTGTTGAGAAGGTTGAAGTAAATTGAATTTAAGTTCATTTGAAGGTGAACAATTCCTTTTCTCTGAAAGCTCATGAAATTTTGCTTTTGTTTTTGCTATCTTACTGATTTTAGAGTTTTCTGCTTGTATTTGCTTTACAACATTTTACTGTGATCCTAGAGTATATCACTGTTGATGCTCATGCTATCTTCTCTTACTGAACTGCCTTCCACAGATGATCCCTACCAATAGCCCTGTGCTCCTTATGTTCCGAGGTCATGCTGGCCAAAAAAGCAAAAGTGCTATCTTCTCTGTAGTGTTGTATAAATAATTATACCCATTTCATAATTTACAGCTATTAGGTTTGCTTTACACACATTTAGCTTCACTTATCAATAAATGCATATATTAGATGAAGCACATTCTGTAGCTGTTTTATATACTTTGACTTACTTAACTTATGCTGTCAGAACTGTAAAATTCCCAACTGAGCTATAGTGAAGAAACTACTTGCCATATCAACAGGAGTGCAACACTGACTCTTGGGAGCTTTCCATTTCTCCTCTTTGAGCAACTTGAACCTGAAACAGCACAAATTTCACATTAGTAAAATGTGTAGGCAAAGCAGATGCAATAATGATCCCCTCTTAAAGACGAAGGAGAAATTACTACACTGAAATTGTAAGGCAAGGCTACTATGATATTTAGCAATAGGGCATGCACTTAGACAGAAAACATTAGCAATATTTCCAAACTGCTATTTGGCTTTCTCTTACTGAACTGCCTTCCACAGATGATCCCTACCAATAGCCCTGTGCTCCTTATGTTCCGAGGTCATGCTGGCCAAAAAAGCAAAAGTAAAAATAAAGTAAAAACTCTAAATTCCATGGGATGACAGGAATTTCCCATATGTGTATCTTTCTGATCTCATGCAGAGGCCAAATAAGCCCTCACCTATTCTCTTTTCCAATAAATAAAATCAGGGAACTAGAAATTAGACCATATGAGCATCAGTGAATAAAAAAAAAAAAAAATTGGCAACTCAGAAAAGTAGCTGACAGTAGCTATTGGTTAAATTGCATATCTATATTTACATCTATGTATCATAAAATTTTAGAAAGAATTAAATGTATGTAAACTATCTGCCATATGGCAATTGCTCAATAAATACCTAACCAGTGGTGTTATTCTTCAGTTTTTAAGCATTTATGTGAACTATCTTGTACACATTTGCATGTACTGTATTAAAGAAATAGAACCAATGTTACATATTTGAAATGCAAACTGAATTTAATTAAAGCCATTCACCTTGTTTCTTAATCTCATCTACATCTGTTTAATATGTGAGTCGTCATGTCTTAATCTTTCTGGACCTCATTTTCTATACCTGTAACATGAGAAATATTACTTAAAATCACCTCCAGAATTTAAGAAAATAATTGAAATTTGGAATAAGCTCTATTTATGAAGTTATTATAAGGATGAGTAGAAAAACCATTTTCTGAAAACTAAAGTTTTACATACTTTGAAAGAAACTGTTCTTTTTTTTCCTTCAGATTTATAGAACATGCTTTCTTGATTGCCTTATCTGAGCATTGTGGATCCTCTTTTTAACACTAACTAGAGAACTTTTTTATGTGAAATATTGTGTGCAACAGTATTATAAGTTGCACAATGAAATAAACATTTACAGCTAATTTGCAGTTTACTCGAGGAACATTATCTACAGGAAATTACCAGTATATTTAAGCACAATTTTGGTGTTCTGATACTACCTCGTTTTACTAGAATCTAGTAATTAGGACATACATCAAATCTTAGATCTAGAGCAGTAGCAGACTTATCACATTTAAAAAAAAACTGTAATTTATTATTTATCAATAGACTTCTATGTTCCACATATTGGGCTGGCTCATAAAGATGAGTATGTCACAATTCTTCTCTCAAGGATTCCAGGTTTTAGTTGGAAATCTGAGTAATTATAATGTACCGAGTATTACAGGTGCTATGAGAGCATAGAAAATGGAGGATTTATTCAGCAAAGTCTTTGGAAGTATTAACAGATGAAGTTATGTTGGAGTCTAGTTTATCAAATGGGCAAGACTGTGGATGTGATTCTACGTTGGGTGAAATTAAGTGTAAATTCTCAGATACATAAACACAGAGTGTTCAAAGAATTATAAAGAGCTCTAAAGTCTATCCAGGAAAGTGAGTGCATAATTAGGTTATGAAACTAATTTACACCTACCAATGTTTATTTTGCAATCCACGTAGTAAAGTATCTTTCCAAATGATAGGGTAGTGGCTGTCCAGTATTAACCAATATAATTCAGGTTGGTGTTCATCATCTTTGTGCATATTTTTGACAACTACCAACTATGTATGTTCTCCAACTAAATACACATTTTTTTACGTATTTTTAAATTTTGAGGTTATGGTAACATACAGTATGTACTATCATTATTTGACCTGTTAATTAGCTTGTTTTTACTCAATATTATGTTTTTGAGATCTATCTGTGATGACACATTTAGCTCTGTATTTACATACATATATTTATCTGAAAAACAGTAAATTATACCATCATGTAAATATATCTTACCTTTATTACATTTATTACGTAGATATTTAATTAATTTTCTATTGTTTTCTTCTAAAAGCTTTATAGTTCTAGGTTTTACATTTAGATAGAGCTGCCGATCAGCTGACCTTTTTCTACTTCCTGTCACTACACATTAGGTAAATATTTATAGTCTATGAAAAAGCAGTTCTAATTTATACATGTAATCTTGGCATAACAGTTAGTGTTCCCTTTCACTATTTAAACTACCCTATTTTAGACAAGGAAGTATACTATCATCCAAATAAGACATTAATCTAAGATTGTTCTTATCTGAAGAATAACACTTAAGAATACTAGTAGTAGAAAAGCTATTTTTTTGTTTGTTTATCTTTCTTTTGACAGAGCAATAAATTTTAACTCTTGCATTGAGTTTTATTTATATGAAAATATTTTTCATTACAAAATGGCTGAGAAACAGGTTGATACACTTGAAAATATTATTTATATTTTATAGCTCATAAGAGATGCTGACAGATACAGGGCCATGATACTTACTTAGGAGGGGGCCATATATTTTAAGAAAATAAGTTTTTTTCTATGACAGATAAGTACGATCTAACTTTGGTGAAAGAAGTACTACTATATGTTGGTATAGTCATTTTTAACATACTGAGAAAATTGATATTAAATAGACATAGTAAGAAGAATTGGATACTGTGCTTATTCCTTTTAAGTTTTTCTTTCTATGAAGTTATAGTTTACTTATATTGTGCAAATCAGTAGGTAAAATTTTATGTTACCAAGATAGCAAGCAGAATAATATTAAGGAGATTTGGAAATGCCGTGTATGCTGGTTGCCCAAGGGTACAACCAATTCGAGAACTTATTTTAGATATGGCTAATGGTTTTTATAGAAACATAAACACATCATTTTATAGTTACCCCACAGATGTGAGATGGACCCCTCTCAATCAGTAGGCTGGATTTGAGACCAATGACAATGCACCAACACAAGAGAATTTTGTATGACTCATATCATGAGATTTTCTGAGGAGAGCAAGGAAGAACTCAAGATGGTCTGTAAAAGAATAGAAAGAGGAGAGCAAGGCAGAAGTCAAGATGGTCTGTAAAAGAATAGAAAGATCCAAGGTTTTGACTTTTATTGTGTTTAGAGAGTAGGGTCAGAATGATGGATCCCCCACAAGCCATGGCCTGAGTGGTTTGAACTTCTGGTGTCGAAGGAGAGAGGACCTGGATTCTTTTATTGGCTTGCCCAAAAGTGGGGTAACAGGAGAAAAGGGAGAGGTAGGTAAGCTTTAAAGCTTTCATCAGTCAAACATCAAATGGAGCCAAATTCTTTTTCCAACATTAAATTAGCAGTGTTAACATATGTTCATATGTTAATGCAAGTATTTAGCAGATAATCATTTAATACTTAATTCTATATTTTTACACTGTATATTTCTTAAATAAGAAATTTTATTTTTACTTTGTTTTTAATCTCAGAAAAACATACTTTGGTTCATTTAGAGTGGACCAAATGTATTTAGAGTATTCAAAAAGAGAATTAAAATAAAACTTTAACCTTAAGGATAATAAATTTGGCTGTGTATAGCTAGAGTATAACAGGCTGCAGTAACAAATAGGCCTAAATAGTATAAACACTAAGCGTGGTGAGTTCTATTTCCACTCTGTTGATAATCCTGTATAGGGTAGCTGGTGGATCTCCATGTCAGGTTCAAGGACTGAGGCTCTTTTTGTCTTATAGCTCTATCAACCATTATGACCTTGATCTCAGGTTCATCTACTCAGAGAAAGGAAGAACAAATTTAGAGAAGGCACAGCTTCTTCAAGACATTGGCCTGGATATATCTTACAACATGTGCCATATTCCCTTGGCTATGATTTTGTAGCATGGTGAAACACAACTGTAATTGGGACTATGTGCTAAGAAAAAGAGCAACATATAGGTTATGTTGAAGCAGTGTCAGTATCCACTATAGGTTGCCAATTCTTAGGTATGTAGGACCTAATGTTTATCCCCAAAGTGGAGTTTAAGGTAGCAGCAGAACTAAACTATAGGTTCCTTGAATTTGTAATGATGATGTTTGAAATGTAAAAATTCTAGCAGGATTAACAAAGAAATTGTACCATATCGACACCAGAAGTAAAGCGTCTCAGTAATGACAACCAGGTACAACTTAGCACATGGAGGATTGAACTTAATTTAATTTTATTATGTATAATATTTACATATATTAATTTGTATAATTAATATAAAAAGAGATTAGTCTCATGCATAGTTAATATATCTTTTTAAATAAGGTGTTGTTTCTCCCTACTTATTATTTTTCTCATTTCATTTATATTGGAAAATAATATGATAAAAATAAATTACCGTTCTAACGAACTAGTAAAAATTTACACAGAAAAAGAAAATAATATACTTTTAAAATCCATTAATATTTTATAACAAGCCCATTTTTATGTTGCAGTTAATCTTCATATTAAATGATAACACTGGCACTACAACTCATTTCCCGTGCTTGTGCGTTAAGCTGCCATTTATTATATATGTTTGCATTAGTCATTTTGACGCAATGCATGGTAAAATCATATTAAAATCTGAATAACTACAGATAAGCTAGAAAGTGTGGTGGGAAAGTATGATGAATCATTACATTAATTTTATTAGTTTATCTGGATGGCAATTGTATTGATTTGTGTATTCTTTTTAAGGTGCTGAAATCATCTTATAATATTCTCAGTAGATTAAGTTCTTGGTTAAGAATCACTATAAAAATAAATATATCTATTCCAAATGATTTACCATTTCTAAAATGTAATATCTAATAACATCTGTGGCCTTAAAAATTAATTATTGACATAAAATTCTAAACCAAAATGTTAAGATTGCCAGATATTACACTCTAGTTCACTGAAAAAACTTGATAATTTTTAAATAAGGCTTTTTTGCCTTGTGGCATAATCAGTTACACAACTAGAAAATTTATCTTGTAGCTAAGAGTATAAAACAAATGGTTGGCTGTTACAGCTTTTAGGATTAGAACAATGTAATCTATAAATCATCATTAACTAAAGCTCTAGTAACAATTTTATTTACTAGCATTAATTAACCAGTTTGATTTTGTGATAGAGATAAGGTGAGTCAATCAAAATGTGCCCTACATGTTTCTAGAGAACTAGAAGAACCAGTGTTTAGTTGGGAACTCGGTAATACACAATGATTACCTCATCCTGCAGATACTGTTCAAGCTGAGTGTAACTCTGGACTTTGGAACATAAACAGAAGTGGTGAATGCAAATTGCAGGAGTTCAAATTAAAAGGAAAGTGTGAGACTTTCTCCTACATCTCTTACTGTTTGGAATGTAGAAGAAAGAATCTGGAGTTGGGGCAGTCACTTGAACCCTGAGGTGACTCAGAATGGGAATGCACAGGGTAGGGGAACCTACCTCCGCCATTCATGTGAGAGAAAAATAATTTTATTTAAGTTGCTTAAATCTCTCATTAATAACTGAAATGTCTTGACATACTTAGATAAGGCAGAGCTTTTAGATCTAGCAGTAAAGTTGTCTCAATCATTTGTTTATCAGGAAGATAGTAGGTGAATCCTGTCATAAACAGTTATGGAAAGGTGGGGGTTGGAGTTGGGGGAAGAGGAAGAAAGGAAGGAGAAAATGGAGGGGAGAAAAGAAGACATACATAAATCAATGATTTTTCTTTTACCATTGGTGACTTGTGAATAAATTGCAAAATTTTTGAAGAGTTAAGCTAAATATTTTTATTAGTTAATTGCATACTAGACTCAAACAAACAGCAATGTATAAACTAAAAGGAAATTGTTAATTGTTTCTGTCTTTAGCAAAATACATCAGTTTACTTTCATCTGTAATGAGTCAAAACCTATAACTAATATTGCCAAACACTTCTCATTCGTGCATTGAAGGGCAACTATGGTTAGTGTAAAGAAGTAAATATAATCAGCTCTCTGCATTCAGGGGAAACAATATTTTCCACCTGTGGTTGGGAATCATGGATGTAGAAAGCCAACTGTATGCATAGTTCTGTGCCATTTTAAGTAAGGGACTTGAGCATCACAGATTTTGGTATCCATGGGGCTCCTGGAACCAGTTCCCCTGGGGATACAGAGAGATGACTAATGGTTTGAAAATTAACTATATATTCTATCTCTACTTTTTATTGAAGACATACAGAATTAATAATTTGTAACAATTGATAAAATACTAATAAATATCTATTTTAAATATAAAGAATTTAAATATTTTAAATTCTTGCCTCATTTTGCCAACCATTGCCAGATTTGGGAAACTGCTCTCATCTAACTTGCCTGATGGTGTAAGAATCAAAAAAAAAAAAAAAAAATCCAAAAAACTTTATGAATACCATGTAGATGGAAGAAAAACATCATTATTATAAAATATTTATGTATTAATGGAATGCATTAAAAATGACAAAAAATAGATAAGAAAGAAATATCAAAGACCCTGAATGAATTGTAATGACCTCTTGTAAAACAGAGGAGTCAGGATTTCTAATTATAAAACTCCCTAATAGGAGATGACTTCTGATAAAATTTTCAACTTTTTATTCAACTAAATCCCTTTTATCTTCTCATCTATTTATTGTATACTTCCATTAAGAGGTCATCCATCATCCTTTTTAGATGAGTACCACAGGGTTTTAAAAAGATAATTGCCAATTAACCTCTTTGTGCCTTGGTTTTCTTATGTAAAAGATAGATAATACATAACTCCAAAGTTAATTGTGAAAATAAACAATAGAGATATTTACCAAAGTAACTAGAATGTGTTTACCACACAAGAGCCACTCAGTTTCTATTAGGTTTCCTGTTCTTCCTCTGATAATCAACATATCTAGTGTAGGTTTATATAAGTACAAAATGTCCAAATGAGGTGTCTTACATTTAGTACTAATATAAAATTTTTGACCTTTAAGTTTGCATTTTTATGCATAAAAAACAATAGAACACACCAATAAATAACAAAAGCTCTTAATTCAGACAATATATTTTCAAGTCTGGGCTTGAACACAAGCTAAAATTTGATTTTGAAAAACAAAAAATTACTTGTTGCCTCCAACCAACATATTTCCTAAACTGAAGTTTGGAATAATGACAATTGCACTGACATACTATTAAGAATTAAATATGATGAGTTTTGAGAATGAGTTAGAATTGTTCTAACACATATTGATATAATTAGCTAATATTAGTAGTGATAATTATTAGTAGTCATAATTATAAAGTGTTATTAGATAATATTAGTAATAATAATTTTAGTATAAGAAAATACTATCTACTGAAAGAGAGACAGTAAAGATTATCTTTATGATAATCTTTTAAAAATCATAATGGATATAGGATAAAGGAACAATATTATGATAATATGATAATATCATGATTATCAAGGTCAGGCCAGAATCCATTTTAGAATATCTCCTGCCTGAGAAAAGGAGCAGAGACTCATTTATTTAGAATTAGAGGAGTTCTAGTTCTGAGTTCTAATTCTACTTAAATCCTGTTGTTTGTTTTAAACTGAGGACTGAAAGTTTCCTGGATCATTAATATGAGAAGTCTCCTCTAATTTGCTACTAGGACAAGGTGGCTATGCTGCCTTTTATAGGGATTCCTACAATGGGATTTTGTCATGAGTGATAGAGATGGAGTTCCACTTCCCTACTATAAAACCCTACTGTAGAAGTCTTCCTGAATAGCATTTGACTTATAATGTTTAACAAATATCAGAATAATTTTTTCTTTAACAAGGTTGCCAACCATAAGTGAATTTAAGAAAGTTTTTTAACTAGAATATTTGTACTAAAATTATTCCTATTAAAATACATTATCCAGTTTCAATAAAACACATTTTTCAGACATGTGCAAATATCACCTTAGCAAACTCAATTTTGGGGGCAGAGGGAAAATAATTTATTTTGAAGATGAAACTACGATGTAATATGTTGCTGCTATTTGAAAAATAGGAATATGTAAAAGAATTAAGGCTGAGAAGTGGGATTTGGTAGGTATTCTTTGCTCCCCTATTGAAACTTTTAACCTAGAATGCCTGGTCCAGAAAAAAAAAAATAGCCTCCTTCAGCTCTGTTCGTGTATACATCATCTTCTTTGGATTCTAATCTACTGGAATAAGAAACTTGATATCTCTCTCTCTCTCTCTTTTTTTTTTTTTTTTGATTAGTGAACTGACCAAGCACTGTTACATGCATACCCTCCTTCAAAAAATGTAGAACACTAGAACACCAGAAGAGAGGCCCAAAGTCATATAATGGTAGCAGAAGAATGAAGCCAATAGCGAGAATACAGTGATGAAGAGAAATGTGACAAGAGAAATTTTGAGAAACGAACTGAAAGATATAAAGTAAGATATAATTTCTGGGGAGAGGTGGTTGAAATTTTCATGTATCATCATCATCGTCATAGTTTGGAGGACAGATAACTAGTGAATCTGCAGTCTTGACAACATAGCCATGTATGCAGTCTAAAAAGTACTTCCTTGCCCTTCAATTGTAGACTTTTTAAAAATAGTATGGTTTTAGGACATTAAAGCAGTACATTTGAAATCCATTTATGCTCTGTTTTATTATTATTATTATTATTATTATTATTATTAATTTCCTTTCTCTTTTGTAGCCAGCAGTTTTGGTACTTGATCTTTCCCCTTCCACACACGTGCGCTGAGAGAGACTGTCCTGGACTATGCATTTGCTGCTGGGAGTTCAGTGCTGCAGAGTGAAGTTTACTATCTTACTCCATATTAGAGAGAAATGAGAGCTCAAAGTCAGAGAGGCTGGGATGTCAAAGTGTCCCCTCCGTCCTAAACTCATGAACAACAGCAACAAAAATATAAATTGAAATAGGAATTAGAAATATAGAAAAATAAGAAAAAATAGTATTGGTAGACACTGTAGATTGACAAAAAGTTACAAAAACAAAATACATTTAGAGAGATAGTCAAGTGTTATCTAAAGAGCAGAGCAAATGTATGGATTCCTTAAAGACCTCTATGTACTGGAGACCACTGCTGAGATCCCTGGAATTGGTGAGGTGACCTGCTGCATTCAAGCCAACCCATCCTTCTTTCTGTGTCTTTTGATGCCTTTCCAGGTTTATGTGCTTTGTTTGCTAGTAGGGTAGTTCCACCATTGATAGGAAAATGTGGGGTAAGATTCTTTTAAAGAATCACTAAGCATATAGAAAAACCCCTGTTCTTATTTACCCCGAGTATGTGCTTTCCTCTCTGCTTATGGTTACAGGGCTGTTAAAGCCAGGCTCTCATCTTTTGTCCTTTCAGATGTGCCATGGACATGGTCAAACTCTCTAACCACTTATCTCCTAACACCATCCCTGGGCTTGAGGTAGAGAGAGCTACCCTGCAGCATGGTGAAGGGAGTAGATAGATATACATAGCATTTTAGTGACAGTTTTTGAAGAAATCCTCACACAAGAATCTTTTATATAATCCCCATTAATACCTTTCTACCTTCTTGGGTAAGTTTGGTATAGTTCCCTTCATTTGAGTATGTGGTCATTTAACACTTACAGGACTGTGAGTATATGAGGGTTCATTTTATTATTTGTTGCAGTTTTCTAGTTGTTTGAAATATCCTGCCTCCCAAATGATAATTCCATCATTAAAGAAAAGAAGGGAATATAGAAGAGAGAGAGAGAAGAAGAGAAAGTAAAATAAACATAATTAGAGAGTATCTACACATGGCACCAGCACTGACACATAATCTACAAAGCCCAGCAGGTGCTCAGTGAAAATACAAGGCCCCAATTTATTAAGAGTTACACAATGGCAGCAACAGAGGATTAAATCCTGTGTGATTGAATAAGTCACATGCCTGTGAGCCATCCTTGCCTGGAACAACAGAAAAAAAATTAACAAATAATCTTAATGCAACCTAAAAACAGACAAGAAAATAATATTACTCAGATATATACTTATACTAACTACAAAATATATTCTGATTTTATTTAATTTAATAATTTTAATTACTTATAGAAGTATTTTATTTTAAATGTATCATATTTCTTATTTCAGTGATGTTCATAAAGAACTACATTTTTAGTTGTTTACAAGTTTTCTATGATGGAATGTATATCCTAATATAATAATTGTAATGTAGTTAACCAATTTGAAATTAATGAAAATATTTGTAATTTCTCTTAGTGGTTTATACATCTTCCTTGTGTCTTGGACTATTAGACATTCTGCCAGAATTTTTGGCTGTGGGAGGCATGTAGACACCAATAAAAGAAACTTAGATAAATCTCTATGGTAAACTTTTATTATTGAATAGAAATATTATTCTTATACCTTTTCTTAAAACATTACAGGCTGAATTTAGGAAAATTAAATTTTGTCATGAAGGTGGTGGTAATTGCTTTCCATTTACATACACACTGGCCTCTCTTCCCTCAGAAGTTTTCTTCTTAATGTAATTATTGCTTCTGATCGACTTCTTCTACTCTTTTTCAAGTTTAGAGTTTATTAGTTTTTTGTTATCTGACATCTCTATTAATATCTCACATCTATTTTTTTATTCTTCGGCCTTTTTATAAAAATAATTAAATCTATTGTCTGCTTCATTGAATCAGTGTTACACAGCACAAATTTAATTCTCTTGAAAATCTTCCATAACTTACCCATTTCTCTTTTATTTTAATTTTCATTTTAAACTGTACGTTCTTATCATCTTATTTTGTTATCTGAGTATCGTTCTTATGTCTACGTACACCTGTTCCATAGGGACCAATTTCTCACATTCTATGGCTAAAACTTAAGATTTGTGAAATTTTCTTCTACATTGCTCAATAAATCTTTCTAGATGTGTGCTTTTCTTTTGTTTGTTTACATTCATATTTCTGTTTTTCCTTTATTTGCCTTTTCATTGAAATGTGTTGAATTCAACAAGCACATGGCTTATATTTGATTCATCTCCTTTCCCAGCATCTTACAATGTTCAATATTGGTCCAACTTCAAGATCTTTATAATAACTTGTCTGAATGGATTACCCTGCCCTGATGCTCCATATAGTTTTTTATTTAATAGTTTCAGTTGAGCCAGATGTTAGATTGGTACCTAAAACTTCCATTCAAACTTTTACTTTGCAGAGATCTTTATCCAATGTACTTCCTCAAAAAGAAAAAGATAATGTCTTCTTAGAATCTCACTGCATTGTTACCAGGTAATTTGAACTGATAGAAACATAAACAAAAAAAATCTGTAGTATGCTCTGTTGAAAGGTTTTTACCTTTCTTTTCTCATACTACCTCTATTTGTCATGGAGACTTATCTTCCAGGATAGAAATCACAGCTAATATGACAGTCTCTCTCATTTCTTCGCTCTATTTCCTTTGAATGCTTTCAGAAGGACTAGGATCTAACTTTCTGGATATTACAGGAACTACATCTTTCTCACTTTTCCTTGCTATGAGTTTTTGAGTTGTGATCTTACTATAGCATTAGGCAAAATGAGATAATTTTATTTTCTTTATTTTGTATTGCTCTAATCTCCATAAATCCTTTTTAATATACATTGAGAGTACTAAAGTTTCCTCCCAGTATCTTATTTTAGTTTCTGGTCTAATTTAGGGTTTTTTTTTTTTTGGTTTGTTTGTTTTTTTGTTTTTAATGCATATTTTTTCTGGCACCTTTAGTATTATTGGAGATGATAAGATGTGCTTAAATTTTCTCTATTGACTTCCTTATGACTTTCTGACTCCAATTTATAATTCAAACAATTTTAACATATGCGCCATTCACTTGAATGAACATGAACATGGGAGGGTAATCTCTAACATTACATTTGCCAGAAAAGCACATGTATCAGTTGTAGTGAATTATTTGAATCAATTTGATTGTTGCTAGAGGCTACTGTTCAAATTAAAGTATTTGAAGATTTCAAATGTCAACATGACTTACAGTAAACTTTTACAAATAGTACAGGCAAAAGTCTGATAGAATGAAGAGTAGAAACAATACACGTGGAAAGTTCTGTTGGCCATATTGAATTAATCTAGAAAATGAAGGCCTGGACCAAGACAGTGGCTGTAAGAAGCAGAAAGAGAAAATGCATTAGGTACTAATAGAATTGTGTAATTTATCAAACATGGGAAGTGGAAGAGATGTTGATATAACAAGGTTTTGTAACAATTCTAAATGATATGTGGAATTAAATTATAAATGCCTATTTTAATTCAATGTCATTATTTAAATTCTAGTCATTATGTCTTATTTTGGGCTGCTATAACAAAGTACCATAGTTTGGGTGGCTTATCAACAACAGAAGTTTATTTCAGTTCTGGAGGCTAGAGGTTTAAATCAAGGTGCCACACAGTCAAGTTCTAGTGAGAGTCCTTTTCTATGTTACAGACTATGTACTTCTCTCTGTGTCCTCACCTGGTGGAAGCCAAGAGAAAAAGCAAGCTCTCTTATAAGGGCACTAATCCCATTCAGGAGGGCTCAACCTCATGACCTTATCTACCTTAATCACCTTTCAAAGGCCCCTACCTCCTGAAACCAGTATATTGAAGGATAAGGTTATAAAACATGAATTTGAGATGGGAACACAAATATTTTGTCTATAACATATTACTTTTCTAAGAAAAAGTATTCATGAACATAACTCCAAAAACATCATTGGAAAGCCATGGAATTCATAAGTTAATTACATTAAGAGAAAGAAAAATCTATGGACTTATGAAATGTATGAGTTGAGTCATAGTTTCCTTCAGTGATGACTATATAAAGTAAACATATCTAGAATTTTAGAAAACAAAATTTATTCTGGTAACAGATCCTTTAATTATTTTTAGAAAGGTAAAGGGTTATTTTGTGTTAAATAATTAATCATTGATTAAAGAGCTGGTCAATGATTAAAATAACTTTTTGGGCCATATTAATTAGGTAATAAAGTATAATTTTGTTGTAAATTTTAATCTTATAATGTATGTTAGATCAGTCTATGATATAATCATTTGGAATATTTTTAACTTAAAATAACAATATTATTTTTAGTTATATACTTTTTTATTTTTAAAAGTGCTAATTTTTATTACTTAATAAATTGTTAGTAGATATTGTCAGACTATTAACCATGATCTAATTTCCATCATGTCTAAAATAAATTTCATATTTGGCAAAGATGGGAGACAAATTAGATTTTTTTTTTGAAATGATGGTTTCCTTAACTTTCAGTTTTCCAGCTTAACAGTTTTATAGATTTGAGAGGTATAAAATTATACTTCCAAAATATTTAACCATAACCACAGTCAGGCTTAGTATAATGTTGGAATTTAAGTGGGTTCAATTAAAAACACCATTTCTTTTCACACTATCTGGTGTGTTTTTCTGGGATGTTTGTTTTCTGCTCCTCATTTTTGCATGGAGAGGAGCTTCCATTAGAGTATTATCCCTGGCATTGCCATTCTTCCCCGACTTCCAGTGGGGAAGAAATAAATTATCCAATGGATGAGTTTGGTAAGATGAACAGAGAACTAACATTCAAGCCCTTTTGATTCTCTTTAGGATTTGCCTCCTGCAAACAATTTTGAAGTTTCATGCTCTAATTTTCACAGGTTATATAGTCCCTAAATTACATTTGCCAATGATAGTAGCTATTTAATTTTAATTTAAAGATATCCACAGACTTAAGACAAATTTTCCAAATATTTTTATTATCATAAAGTGCTGTTTTCATTTCCCATTGTCCTTTCTATTCATCATTCAGTTTCACCTGGAAGGGAGAAAAGGAGGAAGGCATTATCTATTGAATCCTCAAAACTCTAAAACATGGCATTTAATTTTAGAACAGGAAACCTGTTCTCTTTCTTTGTAGTCTCTTCTGCTATGAGAATGTACAATCACTAGATATAGTCACATTGGAAAACAATAAAAGGAACAGTATTATTGGAAAAGGGAAATATCAAAGATTTCAAAATGTGGATCTGTTATTTTGTAGTGTTACCACTTGGCACAAAGGATTTGTATTCTCTGACTATTATGTCTCTGATAAATATTTGTAAAGGGATTAGACCAGATGACCTTAGGTTTTATAAAAGTCTGAAGTCCTCTATAAATCTAAGTGAAGCACTTTTTAAAAATAAAAATGAAGAAAAACAACCCCCACTGCAAATAAAAGTGAATAAATGTACAAATAATTATAATAATAAAGAACAAATCTGTATTTTAACAGATAATATCACTAAAATGCTGGATGTCCAAAATTGTTTGGACCAAATTATTTTTAAAAAATCTGCACTGTACATACATTTTATCCGCCAATATAAACTGAGTTTTCAGAACTTCGTGATGATAACCATCCATGATTTGATCATTAGTGAAGTGAGACTGCATTTCTAACAACTAAAAGGAATTTATTCCAGATCCAAGTAAATGATCCTGAAAATAGCTTTACACCAATGGCTTCTAATTGAAATTTAGGACAGCAACCTTAATTTCACCAGCTGTTCTTACTAGAATAGAAAGCCTCATGAAAAACACAAAGCTGTATACAGGGATTTACAAACACATGTTGTAGGTGGTCAAGCAAGTTCTTAAAACAACAAATTTTCTAAATCGAAGCCAGATTTTTATTTTTATGTAAATATATATTACTACTCTCTGAATAAGGAGAAATTATTTATGACAATATGATTTTATGTACACAAAGATTTATCAACTGATATTTAAAAGACCATTAAATATTATTTTTAGTTCAAGTAGTATGTTGTATTTATTTTTCTCTTGATACTATTTATAAACCATGAACCAGATGCTATAATATTCTCAATACAAGTAATAGTTTTTTTTAAATCTACATTCAGTTATTTTGCTACTTACGTATATCTGTTCCAAACATATAAAAATGCAATTATGTTTAAATATTTCTTTATGGAATTCATTTAATATTTTTTGATCTCTCCTTATATGGCCAGAATTACTTAAGCAAGAAAGAGGCAGGATATATAAGAAAGCCATATAATACAAAGAAGTTTAAAAACATATAAAAACCTCTAAACACAAAATTGATAAAACATAGTCAGTAATTTTCCCCAAAAGCTTTGAGGTGAAAATGGGCCCTCAACATAGCTTACATTGTTTCTTTAATAACCTCATCTTCATTTATCTGTATGTTCCATTTCACACCTTTTTTTAATTTCCATCAGACTTGATATACTTTCTCCTTTGCCCTTCCTTTCAGGAAATGAATTTTCCTATTGCTCTTTTAGAAAATAAAGTATGGCAATTGGAAAATTGTGTATTTCTCCATCATTAAATATCTAACATCTCTATGCTATTTTCTAATTCTTTTCTGTTAAAGCAGGGAAAAGGTCTTTCTTGCCAAAGGCTTATACTTCTAGTGCTTGAAATTAGATTTCTCCTACCTTGTCATGTATTTAACACCTTCAGTTAATACTTTCTCTTGTGTGTTTTAATCTTTCCTTCTCTACAATATCATTCCTATCAACAAACACACATTCTACACATTCTAAACTGCCCTGAAAATTCACCTTCCTTAATGCTAGCTACTGTCCTATGTCGGGCTTTCTGTCTCACACAACAATTTGTAGAGTTATCGCATATGATGCATATGCTTCACAATCTGCTTTTCAGTCTCCAAGTCACTTCCTATCATATCCACTCATTTGTTAAAGACAATCAAACAAAACCATTTTTTTTTTCTAAAATAAATAGTAATTTCCATGTTGTCAAATCTAGTGGCTATATTTCTAGTGGATATATATATTTTAAACCTCTATTTCTCATTTATTGAAATTGACCTTCTTTTAGCCTTTGACATTCAATGATATTTATCCCTCATCCACAGCTCTCATTATTCTCACCGATCTCTTGCTGAACCACACAACATTGCCCAACTTCTGTATTTTTATTTTTCCCAAGGCAAATTCCTGGGCCCATTTTCCCTGTCTCTACAACCTACACCTAATAAATTCTATCTTTTTTCATGTGTTAAGTGGTGTTGATAACATAACATATGACTTATTTTTAATTCGGATAAACCTTCTTCCTAAACTCCAAACCTATAAGAGGATCATATGTATATCATGCATATTCAATATTAAACACTTGATTTTCTTACATACTTAATGCTTTCTCAAACTCACTTCAGCAAGTGGTTCCACCATATATCACATTACTTAAGATAGTATAATGAGAATATTTTTGGACATTTCTAATTATACTCATATTAAAGAAGCCAAATGCTTTAATATGAAATATCATATACTTCATATTATGTCCTCTGCCTAATTCAAGGTCTTAAAACCTACTACATTGAGACTTCTGCTTCTGCAAAGAAGGCATAGACATTCTTGTCCCTATTATTTTTGTTTAATACAATTAAAACTTCTGGACATTATATATACAACAAATGTAAGACGCTCTGAAAGATGAGGAAATCTCACTAGGGACATTGGGACCCAAAGTACAACACATATTTTTAACTCATATATCTCAGACCTGAATTTGAAGAAGACAGCAACCCAAAGACACCAACAGATATAGACAAAAAAAAAAAAAAAAAAAAAAAGTCTTAATAGAAGCCTGTTCTCTCTAGCCCAAGGATCAGGAAAAGAGAAACTTAATAGACCAGAAAACTCTTAAGCAGTAAACGGTCTACTGCAGCCAAACACACCACAGAAACACCCGTGGTTCTACCCCTAACCACATCAGCAAATGCCAGGTGAGGATATTTGGAGTCAACCCTCGCAAAGCTATCACATTTACTCCAACACCCTAGTCATATTGACGTTATGAAGGCCAAGTAGGAGTCAGCACATTCATCTCCATTGGCTGCTAATAAGTCGTCCTTTTCCGTGCTATCCTGGGTACAAGGATAGCCTCGACTTATACCCCCACCTGACAATAATGAGGACCCCAGTAGCCCTCCTTCTCCCATCTGAGGTATACTCAGAGAAAACCTAGTAGACAGTCAATACTTACTATTGAATAACAAGGCAATCCCTACCACGGTGTCAGTGGAGATGATGTAGGGAACCAAAATTCCCATCACCACATCCATTCCTTGTGGGGAACCTAGAATTCTACTTCTCCCTGTCAGTAACGAGGCAGCACATTGCCCCTTTCTTCTGAAGAAATGGCAGCAGAGAAAACTAGCTAAAGCAAAAGCTTAAATAAGATCCAGTGTCTCATGACATAATGGGAAAATGTCCAGGTTTCAATAATAATCATTTGACATACCAAAACCAGGGAGATCTCAAAGCAAATGAAAAAGGACAATCAACAGATGTAAAGCCTGAGATGACAGAGATTTTAGAATTAAAGCAGTCATTATAAAAATGCTTTGATGAGAAATTATGTACACACCTGAAACAGCAAAAATTAGAACGTACCATCAAAGAAATAAAGGATATAAAGAAATACCAAATAAAAAGTTTCAAACTTAAAAAATATAATTACTAAAATAATAATTTTTAAAAACTCTTCATGGATGGGATAAACAGGAAATTAGAGAGGAAAAAATGGTGAATAGGAAAATGGAACAAAAGAAATCACCCAATATGAACAACTGAGTGACAAGAGAATGAAAACAAATGAGTAGAGCCTCAAGAACTTGTGAGTATATAACAAAAGACCTAACATTTATTATATTGGAATTCTAGAAAGGGAAGATAAAGAGGGCAAATTTAAAAAATACCTGAAGAAACTATGGCTGAAAATTTTCCAAATTTGGAAATAAGATATAAACTTACAGATTCAAGAAGCTAAGAGAATCCCAAACATGAAAAACCAAAGAAATTACATTAAGACACATTTTAATCAAACTTTTGAATGACAGCAGATTTCTCATTAAAAATCAAGAAAGCTAGAAGGAATAAGAACAAAATGTTTTTAATTGCTGAAGAATAAGAACTATTCTTCCAGAATCTTATACTCATCAAAAATGTACTCCAAAAATAAAGAGAAAATCTATATATCTGCAGATGAAGAATTTGTCATCACCAGATCTACTCTAAAAGAGTAACTTATGGAAGTTATCTAAAGAGAAAGGGAATTATTGTTATTATCTTTTTTTTTTAAGGTACATCGGAATGTCAGAATGGAAGAAAGAACATGGTAAGCAAAAATGTGGGTGAGTACTGCAGGATTTTCTTCTCTTGAGGCTCTAAATTATGTTTGACAGTTGAAGTAAAAATTTAACACTGTATGATACAGTTCTGAATATATGTATAGGAAATATTTAAAATGACTATTCTAAAATGGGGGAGGAGAACAAAGGGATGTAAAATGACATAACGTTTCTATTCTTTACACTGATAAAATGATGACACCAGTAGATAAGTTATATGTATAATTCAATACCTAAGATAACCACAGAAAACATTATAAGTAAGTAAAATGAAATCCTAAGTATGTTTGAGAAACCCACAGAAAGGCAAGAAAATGAAAACAGAAAAAATATATAGGGAAAACAAACAGAAAACAGAAGAATAAATTTGCAGACTTCAGTCCTAACAGATCATTAAATACTGATCATTAAATACAATAATTAAAAACAGAAATTGGCAGAGGGGATTAAAAATTATGACCCAACTATAGTTGTCTATAAGAAATTCACTTCAAATATTGTGATATAAGCAGTTTGAAAGTAAAAGCATGGAAAAAATATATCACAAAAAATATTAAAGGAAAATAGAAGTGTGCCTATATTATATCAGGTAAACTAGACTTCAGGGCAAATTAAATTATCAGAGACAAAGAAAGACATATAATGACTAAAAAGGTCAATCTACCAAGAAGAGATAGCAATATGCACCAAAGAAATCTAGAGCCCCAAATCTTTCAATCAATCCATTAATCAATTAATAAATTTTGACCTAAATCTCTCATACTTTATATAGAAATTAATTCAAAATGGATCATTAACTTAAATACAAAATGTAAAATTATAAAACTTTTAAAAAGTAATGTAGGAGAAAATCTAGGGGTAGGCTGAGAGTTCAGACTTGGTACCAAAAATATTGTCCATAAAAGGAAAAATTGATAAATTGAACTGCATCAAAATTTTAAATTTTGCTCTTCAAAAGATGCTGTTAAGAAAATGAAAAGACAAGCTATAGAGTGGAAGAACATATTTTCAAACCACATACCCAGCAACACACTTGTACCTAAAACAGATAAAGAATTCTCAAAACTCAATAATAAAAAGGAATTCAGTTTGAAAATGAGCATAGACAAAAATTTTACTGAATAGGATAAACATATGGCAAATTGGCATAGGAATAGAAAGTTATACATCATTAACCATTTGGGAAATGCAAATTAGAACCACATGAGATAGTGTTTATACACCTATATGTATGGCAAAAATTAAAAATCATGACACTCTCATTGCTGTTGAGGATGTACAGAAACTGGATCATTCATATCTTGCCGTAGGAAATGTAAAATGGTACAGTTCCTTCCCAAAATAATTTTATAGGTTTTGTTTATTTGTTCATTAAATTAAACATACACATATTATATAGCACGGCAATTATACTCCTGGGCATTTATCCCAGAGAAATGAAGATTTATGTTTGCAGAAAAACTGCTCACAAAAGTTTATAGCAGTTTTACAGTATTCGCAAACCGTAAAGGTAACTTAGGTATACCCAAATGAGTGAATTGTTAGATAAACTGATAAATCCATAGCACGGAGTACTGCTTACAATAAAAAGAAATAAGCTATTAATACTTCCAACAACCTGGAAGAATCTCCAGAGAATTATGCTGTGTGAAAGGAGCCAATCCATAAAGATTACGTAATTTAAATGCCCTTTATGTAATGTTCTTGAAATGACAAATTATAGAAATACAAAACAATCTAGTAGTTCTCAGGAGTTAAGTTGGAGGAGTATGGGAAGAGAAATAGATATGGCTACAAAAGAGCAAAATCATTATGGTGAAACAGTATCTTGACTCTACCAGAGTCAATACCTTGACTGATATTGTACTAAAGTTTACTAAGATGTGACCATTATGGGGATCCAGATGTAGTGTACATAGGCTCTCTCTATATTATTTCTTACACTGTCTTAGAAGTTTACTTTTTAAAAGCTGGAAAGAATGGAGGAAGGAAAGGAGAGATAGAGGAAAAACTGTTACATCCACCTGAAAAAACTGAGTTGGAGTTTAGTATTTAAAAAAGTATTAATGTTATATTTCACCTGCTATTTTTTCATATTAAATCCTAGAAATGAAATGTGTATGTCACATTTATAAGACATCAAGATTTGGACTAGCCACACTTCAAGTGCTCAATAGACACATGTGACAGGTAGTTACTGTATTGAAATGTAGAGAAATAGATGCTTTGTGAACATTTATTGGAGAGAGTTGTGGAGGGTGGGAGAGTGAGTAAAAAAAAGGTGAAAGTAAAAGAAGTATTTGTGTGGTGAGAGAGATGGTAGCAATAATAATTTAATACTGGTTATCTGGTAATATTGATAAATAGAAAGTATATTATTCTAAAGTACATATCTCTGTCTAATAAGAGATTAATATCCAAACTATATATACAACTCAATAGCAAAAAACAAACAATTCTATTTTAAAAAGTGAGGGGCAGAAGAACTGTATAGACATTTTCTTAGGAAGGTATCAAAATGGGTAACAGGCCCTTAAAAAGATGCTCGACATCACTAACCATCAGGGAAATGCAAATCAAAATCACTATATCACCTCACACCTGTTAGGATGTGGGGAAAGAAAACCCTTGTGCACTGTTGATGGGACTGTGACTGACACTATGTAAAATAGTATGAAGGTTCCTCAAAAAAATTAAAAATAAAATTATTATATGATCCAGCAATCCCAGTTTTGGTTCTATATCCAAAGGGAATGAAATCAGGATCTCTGCACTCACATGTTCTTTGCAGCATTATTCACAATAAATAAGATATAGAAACAACCTAAATGTCCCTCTATGAACAAATGGGCAAAGAAAATTATTTTATACACAACACACACAGACACACACACACAAAATGGAATATTATCTAGCTCCGAGAAGAAGGAAATTCTGACATTTGCAACAACATGAATGGATCTTGAGGGCATTGTACTAAATGAACAGAGGAAGACAAGTATTGTGTTATCTCATTTATATGTGAAATCTTAAAAAAAAAAAGAAGAAAAGAAGCCAAACTCATAGAAACAGAGAACAGAATGGTGGTTGCCAGGAGCTGGGGAATGACAGAAATGAGGAGATAGGTCGTCAAAGGGTACAAACTTCTAGTTTTAAGATGAATAAATTCTGAGGATCTAATATATAGTAGAGGACTATACACATGAATGCTGACAAAAGAATGAATCTTAAATATTCTCATCACAAAAATAAATGGCAATTATGTAACATGATGGAGGTGTTAACTAACCACTATAGTGGTAATTATTCTGCAATATATATGGATCAAATTGACACATTTTACACATTAAAATTATACTATATTATATGTCAGTTATATCTCAGTAAAGCTGGGAAGGATTATATGGTCTTTCAGGTACAAAAGGTCTGTGTATTAAATCTATTTATTGTGTGAATTTGAATACCCATGTATACAGTAAAGCAAATAATGTCAAACTTTCATTGTCTGAGGATTAGAGATAGTATTTACAAAGAACCTAGCATGTCTACAATATATTGGCCTGTAAATAAATGTTGACTATTATGAATTTTCCTAACTTTGATAAGTAGCATTCCTACACAAGGAAGCATATCAGATTGTTCAGAAACAATAATCAAAAATTACATTTTTATATTTTGTATTACAAAATTTACAAAGAACAATTCTGAAAGTTGAGAGTGGCTACCATGTTTGAGAAAAACATATTAAATAGAAAAATTACAGTAGGACATATATTGGATTGCTTTCTTTTTCTAAATAAAGACAGAAAAATTCCAGAATGAAAGAAAAACAAGTACTAAATAGAAAATAAGCTATTCCAAAGTTTCTTTTGGGAAAACCAAACACCTTCTCACAGACCAACCAAGGAAGGAATTATATTTTCCAAAGCTTTAGGAGAGGTTGGGGTAAGGAATTCCCTAATCTATAATGTCTTGAATTACCATTATCATGTGAAAAACACTGGAAGTCATTTGCAGACATTGAATAACTTTAAAAGATCATTCTCCGTGTACATTTACTAAATCAACTGTATAACTTTGATCTTCAAACTATTAAAAATATAAAATTGATCACATAGCCATATAGAAATATATTTACTTAAAATTACATATGCAGATGTTTTTACATATATACTTTCAATATAGATTATGCATTTCATAGTAGCATATATATATAGTCATTATAGATTATGAATGGTATAAAAAATACCCTAAAATTAATATAGTAACTGAAGAAATTTGAAGATACAAGGTGTGTATTGAGAGATTTCAAGACTGTTATTTTTTATTTTTCCACATGAGCTAGAAAACCAAGTGACAAAGACAGAGAGTAGACTAAGCCAAGGGTTGAAAATTCTTTTGGTCAAGGACCAGATATTTCGTAGGCCACATACAGTTTTTTTTTTTTTTTTTTTTATTTCTGCTGTTTTAAAATGTAAAAAATAATAATAATATTTTTTAGCTTAAGAGCCATATAACCACAGCTGGTTAGCCAAATTTATCCTATGGACTAAAATTTGCCTACCCCGGATTTTAAGCTTATCAAGCATTATAAATGTTTGAAACAGTTGCTAGACAGTAAGATTAGGAGTCCGTAAGAAGTTAACAAAGGGATTAATGGAGAGTAAGAGCCTAACAATTTGAACTTTTATTGTATTTAGTGAGGGTAGGTTAATTGCTAAAGCAAGAGGCTCAAAATTTCCAATCATAAATTTAATTTTAATCATTGTATTTTTTAGTATTATTCTATATAAAAATATTTCTTTCTCCATAATACTATTTTTGTATTTGTTTACTTAAGACATATTAGAAAAGGTGACCTTTAAAAGATAAGAATCATTTTTATTATAAATGTTGACTTATCTATAAGTAATAATTACATTAAATATTTGACTTTAATTATGTCTCATATTATCGAACGTGAATTATTAATTTTTTTTAACTTTAATGATTCCCTTGAAAAGATATACTAATTTGGGGGGAATTAGCAATGAATGTGAGGGGTGGATAAAAATTTGTGTGAATTTCAAATAGAGCCCAGAGAATTTGAACTACATGTATAAATGTTAGAAGAGTTAGGTATTAGATATGTTCACTTTTTATATTTTAAAATAGGGGTGGGGGGAAGCAATGTTTGCTAATTAAAAATTCAATCTGACCTTAAAAACCTTTACAATAAGAATATACATATAAACAGCTCTAGGTACATATAAAGAATCAGCAGAAATATACTATACAATCTGGATAGACAAATTTGGGTATTGAAGAATATTTCCAGTTCCACGACAGTTATTGATCTTAGCTAAGTGATTTTCATTTTCCCTGACAACCTCTACCCCGCAAAAAATTTTGCATTTTCTGGCTTAAGAAAGTTCAGGAACATGGGGTTGGTAGTATACTTTTATTTTAGCTTCTATTACATTCTTTGCAATTTTGCCCCTTTCTATCTTCATTCTATCACTTTGTTTGAAATTATGTTTATACCTGGTGCCACTTGTGTCAGTCAAGATCTAATAAAGTATACTAGCAAATGAGTTTTTTCTATTGCTGTCTAAGACTTTCCATCTCCCTAATAAGCAAATATATAATCAGACCCCTTACCCTTTCTAAGTGTATTTTATTTTATTTTCTGTCTTTAATAAAAAATTCAAGAAAGTTACCACAAAAGTCTTCAAAAATTGTCATTTGTTTTTTTCAAATAAACAAAAATATCATATGAATTAAGGTTCAGTCTCAATAAACATCAATTAAAAGATCTACCTAATCCATGTCTTCATACATCTAGAATCAGTCATATTCTATACAGAGCTCCCTGTGGGCAGTCAATTTGCAATAAAATAACTCCTCAGCATTTGCTTATCATATTAGATATATAAATCCTGTCCTGTTTTGAAAGTGCCTGCCTCCTACATGATGTAGCAGTCACTTAGATTCTTAGACATTGCTGTATAACAGAGCAGAGGGGAGTAATCTTGAGCATGGTTTTCTCAATTTTCCTGGCAATAGTCAAGTGACCTTGGCCTCAGATGTTTCTGCACCCTTCTATTTCACTCACCATGATCTCTTAACCTGTCACAGGATCTCTGCCTTTGACATGCAGTAGATACAAACATCAGGTGCTGAGGCTACTCAGCACAATTTCAATTTGGGCTGTCAGCAACCGTGTTAAGGAAAGACAACAGTGACAGCACAGCAAACAATCTGGCATTTTATGTGTTCTTTTTTCCTATGCTCCCATATGAAGTTGTTAAATTTTTGTCAGTAGGAATGACATCACTTCTCACACATGAAGGCCATGTCAAAAAGCGTGTGAACAGAATAAATAATTTTTGAGAACATTTGCATCACTCTCAACCATAGAGTTAAATTTCAGTTATTTCTGCATAGATTGATTTGGGTGTATCTAATTGTTAATGATGCTTTTCTATGGAAAAAATTGTTCATGGGGATATTTTATTCCTCTATAATTTTCTGAAGACTTGCCATGTACCCTTTGCAGTTTCTCATTCAATATCAGTTCAGAGCCCCTGATGCTATGGTCTAAGGCAGACATCCTCTCTTATAGGCCCTCTTGAACTTTAATTTATTAGAGGCTCTCCTAATGAAAACTGGAAGGCACTGATTTGAATAGATTAATAGTATAGAAATAGGCTTATGTACTTCTGAATTAAGTTGACACCCACAGTGATACTTCTACTCAAGTGACCTCTCACCACACATGCCCATTCTATACCCATACATGTTCAATGAGACCTGTGAATGAGAAAAAAATAAATAAAAGAATATTGTTCACTAGGGAATTTAATCTACATCATGAAGATGAGCTGTCTTTGAGTTTTAAATTCGTAACTCCCTTCATTTCAAGCTTTAAAAAACACTGAAATTCTCAACTTTCTTTCAGAAAGGTGGTTTATTTTAGCCATTGTGTATTCATAGAATTCAGAATTATATGTTAATATTTAAACATAATAAAGCATCCATTCTTCTATCTTTTATGAGAGCTATCAATATCTTGCCTGATAAAATGTTAATCTACTATGTTAAAGTAACCAATAATACTACATTGTCTATAAATTATATATGCATCTCTCTATGCTCCTCAGCAGAAACTATTATCTCAATAGTCTTGGTTTCTTCTTTATCCTATGTATCTAATATTGCTACAAAACTGGACTGTCCACTGGTCCTTAAATATGCTCTGTATTTATAACCTCATTTATAACTTTGCTTATATTCTTTACTGCATGTACAGTGTGCTTAAAATCTCCTTTATGTCAGTTCTAAAGTTTACTTAAAACACATTTTCAAAAATATCTTTGGATCAGATCTCTGGAATTGTGTCTTGGAGAACTCTGTGGACCTTCATCCCAATGAAACAACCATAACTGTTGAAAATTTGAAAATTAAATAATCTTTATTTTTTTCAATTTAAGTATAATTGGTATACAGTCTTGTATTGGTTATATTAATTTCAAGTGTACAATATAGTGACTTGACATGTTTATACCTTACAATGTGATCACTTCATAAATTCTAGTAGTCATCTGTTATTGTGTAAACTTATCACAGTATTATTGACTATATTCCTTTCCTCTTCTCATCCAGTCCCCAAATCCCTCCCTCTGGTAATCATCCCTTTGGTCTCTGTTTCTATGAGTCTGTTTTGTTTTGTTTGTTTTGTTTTGTTTTTAGGTTCTACATATGAGTGAAACCATATGGTATTTTTTCTCTCTGCCTGACTTATTTGACATAGCATAATACCCTCTAGATCCAACCATGTTTGCAAAATGGCAAGATTTCATTCTTTCTTATTGCTATGTAATATTCCATTGTGTATATACTGCATCTTCTTTATCCATTCATCTATCAATGGATACATAGATTGCTTCCATATCTTGGCTATTGTAAATAATGCTGCAATAAACATAGGGTGTATACATCTTTTCAAATTAGCGTTTTCATTTTGTTTGGATAGATACCCATAAGTAGAAATGCTCAGTTGCATTATAAATTTATTTTTAATTTTCTAAGGGATCTCCATACTGTTTTCCATAGTGGCTGCACCAGTTTGCAGTTCCACCAACAGTGCACAAGGGCTCCCTTTTCTCCTTGCCAGCACATGTTATATGTTGACTTTTTGATAAAAGCCATTATGACTAGTGTGAGGTGGTATCTCATTATAGTTTTTATTTGCATTTCCCTGATGATTAGTGATGTTGAGCATCTTTTTATGTATCTGTTGGCCATCTGTATGTTTTCTTTGGAGAAATGTCTTATCCTTTGCCTATTTTTCAATCAGATTATTAATTTTTTTTGTTATTGAGTTGTATGAGTTTCTTATATATTTTGAACATAACCACCTTATCAGATATATCATTTGTGAATATATTCCTTCATTCAGTGGGTTGCCTTTTTGTCTTGTCAAAGTTTCCTTTGCTGTGCAGAAGCTTTTTAGTTTGATATAGTCCGATTTGTTTGTTTTTGCTTTTGTTTCCCTTGCTCTAGGGGATGTATCCAAAAGATATTATTCAGACTAATGTCAAATAGTTTACTTCCTATGCATTTTTCTAGGAGTTTTATGGTTCTGGGCCCTATATTTAAGTCTTTAACCTATTTAGAGTTTATTTTTGTATATAGTATGAGAAGGTGCTCCAGTTTATTTATTTATTGCATGTATCTGTCCAGTTTTCCCAGTGCCACTTGTTGAAGAAACTGTCATTACTCCAGTGTATATTTTTACCTTTTTTTCTCATAGATTGCTTAATAATATAAATGAGGGTTTATTTCTGGTCTCTCTATTCTGTTCCATTAATCTATATGTCTGTTTTTGTGCCAATACCATATATTAATTATTATATCTTTTTAATATAGTTTTGGGAGTGCGATATATGCAACTATGTTCTTTTTTCTTAAGATTGCTTGGCTATATGGGGTCTTTTGTGGTTCGGTATAAATTTCAGGATTATTTGTTCTACTTCTGAGAAGAATGGCATTGGTAGTTTGATAGGAAATGCATTGAATCTGTAAATTGCTTTGGGTAGTATGCTCATTTTAACAATATTAATCCTTCCAATCCATGAGTATGGTATATTCTATTTATGTGTGTTCTCTTTAATTTGTTTCTTCAACATCTTATAGCTTTCAGAGTACAGATCTTTAGCTCCTTCATTAAGTTTATGCCTAGAAATGTTATACATTTTGATGCAGTTGTGAATGGGATTGTTTTATTAATTTCCCCTTCTGATTGTTTGCTATTAGTGTATAGGAATATGACAGATTTCTGTATATTAATTTCATATCCTTCTATTTTACTGAATTATTTTATTAATTCTATTAATTTTTGTGGATTCTTTAGAGTTTTCTACATACAGCATCATATCATCTGCAAATAGTGACAATTTTACTTCTTCTATTCTTATTTGGGTACTTTTTATTTCTTCTTGTCCAATTATTATAGCTAAGACTTTGACAATATAGAAGAAATGGATAAAGTTTTAGAAACATAAAACATTCCAAGACTAAATCAGGAAGAAACAGAGAATCTGAACAGATCAATTACTAGAAATGAAACTGAAGCAGTAATAAAAAAAATAAATAAATAAAAAATAAATAAATAAACACCTCAAACAAACAAAAGAGCAAGACCAGACAGCTTCATAGGTGAATTCTATCAAATATTTAAAGAAGAATTAGTATCTATCTTTCTCAAATTATTCCAAAAGTTAAAGAGAAAGGAACATTTCCAAACTCATTCTATGAGGCCAACATTACCCTGAAACCACAACCGAAGACACTAAAAAGAAAGAGAATTACAGGCCAATATCTTTGATGAACATAGATGCCAAAATTCTCAGCAAAATACTAGCAAACTGAATTCAACAATACATTAAAAGGATTATACACCATGATCAAGTGGGATTTATAACAGGGATGCATGGGTGGTTCAACATCTGCAAAACAATTAATGTGATTTATCACATCAATAAAATCAAGGATAAAAATTATATATTTATCTCAATAGATGCAGAAAAAGCACTTGACAAAATTCCATATCCATGTATGATTAAAAAAAAAAAACTCAACAAAGTGGATATAGAGAGAATTTACTTCAGCTCGTTAAAAGCTATATATACATGGCAAGCCCACAGCTAACGTCATATTTAATGGTGAGAAGCTAAAAGCTTTCCTCTAAGATAAGGAACAAGACAAGGATGCCCACTCTTACCACTATTATTCAACAAAATTCTGGAAGTCCTCGCAAACAACCCTTTTAAGTCTCTGTAAATTGACCTAAAGGCATACAACAAATGAAGTAGCATGTATTGAAGAAAATCTAGTAAAATTGAAAGCCACGATGCTTCGTCTCTATTCATTGTGATTGAAGCTACATTCTAAGTGAGTGACCAAGAAGAGACTCCCTCTTTTCATAAAAGAGAAGCAGTCAAGGGCAGCAGTAGAGAGGAGGGTGTGACAACAGCATTTCTCATCTCCCCAGATCTGTGTTAAATTACAGACCTGAGCAGTTGAAGGTCCAGACACTCCCTTCCTCCAGCTAGCCCCCACTGGATTTAAACTCTATACCAGACAGAGCAGGCCAGGAAACGGGGACCCCAATCACCCTCCCTTTAGCTCACTTGTGGGGTAGAGGTTCCACACCCAGAGAAGCAAGTCATGAATGGAGACCACTGCTCCTGACCAGCTCTCAAAGCAGTGATGTCACTCCCAGAGAATAGGCTCCTGTCATTGCACCCAGCTCTAGAGTAGTGGCTCAGAGATTTTTTCTGGGAGGAGAGGGAGACCATCACAATAGAGAGGTCCTGAAGCTCTCCCCAGGTGATCTGACTTTATTCAGGGCAGAGTGTAGGGAAATTGCAGCCCTCTCAAGGACAAGATGTTCTCAAGAATAGTAGAAACTTTGGTGGCAAACAAAGAGGCTGGTAGCTTCACTTGAGCAACGTGCTAAAAAGTGAGTCAGCCAGCTTAATACAGAGAGCCAGGGGGAAAGACAGCAAGAATAGTCTTCGTGGGTTCAGAATAAATCTGAAAGACTGCCCTCCAAAACTGCCAATTCTGCACATATTAGGTAATCAACAGCTCATGTTAGCATGACCTAAGAAAACACTAGTTTCACCAATTTAACCATCATTTTCTGTATTTTCCTAAAATTATAATTACATTATTGCTGTTTCCATAAAATCTATAGATTTTTAACTTAGAAGAGAATATAGAACAGATTGTTTGTGTGTCCTAAAATAAACCAACAAAAAGAAATACTTTTGCAGCCATGTATTAGATATGATAAAAAATATATTTAAGAAAGATCTAGAATGTATTAGAAAAACATTAGAAAAAGTTAAAACCTATAAATAAAAATAAAGTTTTAAAATTATATAAATTATTATGATAAAATAATTTGTTATTTAACAACTATATTTACTATGTTAATTAAATTATTTGTTTTAAATTTATATAAACGAAAGAGGTGACTATTTTTAGTTGAAAGCTTATGAATTGAAATGATGACTCAGATGTTTTAGTTTTCTGCTTTATATTTTTAACACTGGAAAAAATATTTTCCAGGAGTTATTACAATCACATGGATGTGCTATATTTAACAAAGCATTATATAACAGTTTTCATTTGACATAAAACATCTAAAGATGTTTTGATGTTACAAATGAGCAAAACTTTCTGTTTCTTACTTTAGATAATTATATATAAATCTTAATTCACATAGCTTCTTATTATGGCGTACAAAAAGTAAATGATTATGTGGAGAATGAGATGTGCATTTGGAGAGATATAGTATAATAAGAATATTTGAAGGACCTAAAATAGTCAAAGATGCATTAAATATAACATTTTTAATTGAAAAGTTATTGTATTCATAAAACAAATGTACAAATTCTGAAAAAATAGAAATATCATATGGGATTACAGCACAATAAGTATTTTTCAAATTTGAAAATAAGCCAAAAGATGAATTAGCTGCTTTCCTCTACAACTAGTTATTCAATTTTAATCATTATAATTAAATTTATAACTTTTTGCTTCCTATTCTTTTATTGAGCTCAAACTCTATTTTACTTAAATGTTAATATTCTTGTTTTTGAGAGGTGACAACTAAGCTATTCACTATAAGACAAAGTGATGACACTCTGGAGACAGAAGTTAATAATATATTTCTACCTGTGTGTAAACAATGATTTAGGAAGACAAAATTATTCTATATATCGTGGTAGGAGTAGAATTAGGTGATAACCAATTTTCTATTATGTAAAGTCATAGTAATGGCAGACCTTTATTAGAGGGACTGCGCATACCCACAATGTGTAGACTGTTGCACTCACCACTCTACCTCCATCCTTGCGTCCTTGCTTTGGAAGAACCACTGCTTTCTGATGCATACAGAGATCTTAGGAGCAAGAGAAGAATAAAACTTAGTCAGTATAACAAAGAACACTCACTATATGAGGGAAATAATTGCTCTGTTCTGTGAAGGGCACGCAGCATGTGTCACAGTTGATTGGGAAAGACAATGGGGGAAAGATATGTGGGAAGTAAGGTTGTCTGAAAATCACTCAAGACGCTCACCCAGATTTCCCTGGACAATATTTGGCACTTGCTTTCTCCGTCTCTGAGAGCGAGGATTACACCTAATCTCAATTATCTACCAGAAAAGAAATTCTTTCTTCATCAGGGAAAACTACAGCTTCTTATGGTTCTCAAAGTCCCCAGGCACAGGGTAATGGCTTTCCCAGAGCAGTACCCTAGATAGCTGGCACACCAATTCTAGACAACCTGGTGCCAAGCTGCCTGTACATTTCTCAAAGTCAAGGCTATTTCTATTTTTAAGAAGGAGACATAAAGAGAAAAGTGTCCCAGTATAGGAATTCAGATTCATCCCAACCCGACAAAGACCTGAACCTACCACTCATATTAGTTTTCTGCGCTGCACAGAAATGTTTCATATTTGGTAGAAGTTATGTTCTCAAAGAATAAACACTAATAATAATGCATACCCTAGTAAATGGCATGCCTTCCTTTTTAATAAAATATGAATCATAAAAATTTAAGTAAAACATTTTTTTAGCTAAAGTAAGATCACCACAAATGCAATACAATATCTGTGCTGTATTTCAGCATCAGAATGTTTGTATATCCAGACTTTGATCTTAATTCAAAGTGCCATGTTTCCATATTTCTTTACTGCTCTTAACTATATTTTACTTAATTTTTAAATTATTTGATCAAATAAAGCATGTTTACTTTTTTCTATAATAATAGATGTGTTTAGGAGAAACAAACTACAGTTGTACAGCATATTTAATCACAGAGCCTCATGTATCAGTCTTTGACACAATTTTATGACATAGAAGACAGCTTCATGTGAGATTAGCAGCAATATATCTTCATTAAGGATTGTTGAGGAAAGTACAATGATTTCAAATTTGTAAGCATATCATTATGCTAAAAAGAAAAGCAGTAAAGCATATTAACTTGTTTTGTTATGGGTGTATGAAACTTTTGTAATTAGAAGAGGAAAATAATGCATAGCTTCTTTTAAACAGAAGAGTTAAAAACAAAAGTGATTTTTATGTCTCTTGTGTTTTAATTAGTGTCTGAGCTATTATTAGAGAATTTTAATAGTGTTTTTAAAATTTTGAATCTTCCATTAAGAGTGATTTTAATTAATCACTTTTCATAAAAACTACTCGATGTGTCTTTCAAAATGTTATCACAATTTCTTTTAAGTCTTTTGAATTTTATTTGACAGGCTGTCCAGACTAATCAGATAGCAGATGTATTTTAACTCAGAAATATTAATATATTTCATAATCATGTTTTTAAGCCATGTTTTTCTATGTACATATTCATGGCCTCACTTCTTAATTCTCTTTAGGCTAAAATTGTCTTAAACCTCCAACAATATAACCCATTACTGGTACTTATATGCCTGCTCATGCTAATGCTGCTTTTATTACTACTACCAGTATAATAACAATCCTAATAACTGCACCATATTTTTTCTGTTTTTTTCTCTAGCCATGCTTTATGCCCATATCCACTTGACATGCAATAACACATTTCATATGTATAACATGATGTGAATTAATCATAATCTTATTCATTATATGTTACATATGGTAATTATAATTGTTCACATTCATTCAAAGAATAAGTGGTTGATAATAAGTAATTAAAATTATTATAGTCTTTCACAGATTCTGAGATTTTTAGTGCAGTTAGGAAGGTTTTTTCTATTTCTGGGATATTATGATAGGAATCAACTAGTGAGTACTTATATGCTTCCCCTCACCCCAGTATTTATATAATTCCCTTTTAAAAATAGATTCCTATCCATTTCGGACTTAGCCTTGTATCTAGTGTGATATATGTATTCAATTTTATCAAATTTCCCAAACAGCTGTCCAGTTATCTCAGCATCATATATTTTAGTTGATCATTTTTTTCTCTAATTTGAAATGCCACTTTTAGTCCATGTTAAATTTCCCTATAAAATGAGTCCATATTCCAATTTTCTATTATGTTCCAATGTCTAGCAAATTTCTATTTAAGTTATAAAAGTTTGACAATTAAGTTTAATATTTGGTAGGCCTGTGTATCAGTCAAAATTCTATCAGAGAAGCAGAATGTTTATATAAAATGTTGCAGAAATTTGACTGCATATAACTGTGGGCCATGGATGAAAAGATTCTGTATGTCTTTTATCTTTTCATTTGATGTTGAACCTTGAAGTATAAAGGGCAAGCAGTCAAGAACGAAAGATGGATGTAAAGTGGGGAGAGCAAGGACAAATTGCAACAAAGTGCCAGTAAACTGGAAACTATGTTAATCTCTCACCACCTCCACATTTGATGATGGTGTCCTGCAGAAAAAGTTGGCAAACTTCATCATAGACCTAAATATGCATCTAGCTCAAGAACTGAGGAAGGTAGAATAGCTTTTGGCAAGCTGCTGCCCCATGCCAATGAGGTGAGCCAGCAGATAAGTATCAAGATGCATGAGCTGATATAGCACCTGGTGCTTCTTCACAGGATTCTGATTATAAAAGCAATATGGATGCTACTTCACTTTCACCTTCCAAATTGCATACAAAATATCTCTTGTGGCCTACCCTAACCAGAATATAGCAGGAAGGAAATTTTAGAAAATATAATTTTGCAAAGCCACATGGCTATATAATACAGCCACAGTACAACTCATATACTTGGCATGCAAACAGGACTCCTAAAACCATATGTAGCTTCTAAATAAAATAATAATGGAGTCACGTTCCACCACACCTGATACAACTGTCATACATGTAACTGGAAAAGCTTACAATTTCCCCCCAAAAAGATACTAAAACTTTTTTCGCCTTTAATGTTTATTATTTTTCTACCCGAATTCACTACTCTATAACTTAAATATTGAGATATAAAGTTAACTATTATAAACATACTTTATTGTAGTTGGTAAGAAAAAGATAAGGGAGAAATTCTTATACATACTTGCTATCAAGAGCTTTGCTAAATTACTCCATATACTATTGCCCTAGCATCCATTTTGTTTGGCCAAGTGGCCTATGGGGCCTTAAACTGTTAGTAGCCCCCTTATGCAAGAGCATGCCCTAGACAGCAGCCTGCAGAGTCACAACAAAATGTAAATTCCAGATGATTTTCCGAATAGCCATCATAGCCAACAGTCTCCCCCACTCCCAGAGCCTTCCTCTCACAAGCCCATTAGAGTAGACTCCTGTGGAGTTTGCAAAATCCCACTCTTTTTAGTTTGAATTGCTCTGTTGATCTTTAGCCTGAGAACCCCAGGTCTTGTGTCTTGCTCTGTCTGTGCCTTGCCTTGATCTTCCACCCTGAACTTGCCCTGTATTTCCTCCAAGACTCGTGAGCCATAAACTTCTCCATTTCAGTTTTTCTTGTGGCCTTTTGTTAATCCAACACCCCAGGGACTTACAAACAAATGTATTCATATTAAAATAAGAAAAAAACTACTGATAACTATTTCAGTTTTGTTTCTGCAACTGTACTCATAGTTATCACTGGCATTTATAACTACCTTATTTCACTATCCATTCTATATATCTTTGCCTTTAGAAAGCACTTCTATTGTCTGTGCCTGGTTGTTGTTGTTTTTGTTGTTGTTGTTGTTGTTGTTGTTGTTGTTGTTGTTTTGCCAGCTGGGATGACCCAAACCTTAATCCCTAGAGCAGGAGCCACACTCTGCCTACTTGGGTCATTATAGTTTTCTATTAACTTTAATCGCAGGACATGGGAGAACTAATTAACACCCCTAGAAGGTTTCCTACATTCCAGATATATTCCTCCTTACCACTACTGCATAGTAACAATCCCAGTTCTGCCTCAATTATCAAAATTGTTCACTAGCAACATCACCCTTTTTCTTTCCTTGTTGACTGACTGACATGAGGAACCCAAAGTGTTTATGTGTCAATGTCAACTTTACATCACTGCTGTGCACCCTGGTAGAACATCCTAGATTTAGGATTAATAACTACATCATCAGAGCCCAACATTGCAGGAATAGGAAACAAATATTTTACCAGTTGATTACTATGTGATTATTGGCATAAATATATTGCCACTGCATGCCCCTTTAGTACTAGAAATAAGGTCAATAAAATTTTTAAATATAATCAGATTAAAGAAACAACTCCAGATAACTAAGAATCAATTTACAGAACTTATTCACCAAGGTTCTGTTTTCTGAAAACATTTTTGGTAGCAAATTCTCTAACAGTTCATGTTCAATCAGAAAAGAAAAGCTAGTAGAAGGGAGATGAAGGTTGTTTTTAAGGCTGTTGTCATTGTATCTGATACTGAAGCTTGAAATCTGTGGGGCAAGTAGTCAGGTGAAAAAACTTCTTATGCTGGCTTTTTAAAATAATTTTGAAATGGAGTATTGCTTTTTCTTTTCTCTTATTAAATATTGTACATGCAATTATGTATACTCATTTTGTAAATTAGTCAATCAATTTATTTAATCTGAAATAAATCTATCAAGGTGGATTTATTTAATTTTTATTCACTTTTCATTTATATTTGTATTTTTTATTTACTTTTTTATTTTTCTATTTTTTTTTCCATTTGTAAATTTATCTTGACTTGAATTCCTCTTTCACAATTGTTGTCTCTTTCCTCACTTCTTCATGTTTAGTAGTTTTTGAAGTTGCCCTTATGTAAATCCTGTGCTCTACAATCCTGAAGAAATTGTTTTATTTGTAACTCAATATTCCTGCCCTGTGGTAACATGGAAAAGAACACAGACTCAGTCAACTCAACAGATCAGCCCATGTGGTTTCCTTTGCTCCATCCAGTATTGCTTTTTTCTGTTTGTTTTGTGTTTTGTTTTGTTTGTGGGAGGCAGGAAATTTTCATTTTTATGTAAACACATTCTCAGACAGGCAGTACATGTTATAGTTTTTATGTGAAATATCATATGAAATCTCATTACAGAGGCTGGGGAGCTCAACATCTCCAGTTTCTAAGAGGAAGTCGCCCTCCTGGCTGCCCTCTCATCTGCTGCTTTTATCTGGTTTAAGGATTAAGTCAGAGATTACAGTATTTTTATAAATATAGGTAAAACCTTATCAAAGCTTCGAAGATTTTGTAAACTTTGATTTAGAACTTACCAGGTCATAGGTAAATTTTCAGAAGAGTTTTATGTGTTGAAACCATCTAGAAAATATTTATGAGGAACATCCAGAGTTAGAGATGAATGTAGAATGTTTTTCAAGATGTTTATTAATTGAAAAACCTAGGATGTTGGTGTAAGGAGGAAGAATGACTGAAAGGTAGAATTTAGAAGATAGGAGGGACATATTAATTCTATAGGCAGAGGAAAAAGATACAGTAAGTACAATAAGTGTCCTTTCATGTGTCAAAATTTTAAGTTAAATCATTAAAGTAACTTATTACTTCAATCTTCATCTTACCAATTGGATATTATTATCATTATTATTATTTAATAAATTTTTAAAATGATAAATTTGAGAAAATAAGAAATTAAGTAACTTATCCAAGATCACACAACTAAGAATTTAATATAAATAGAAGCTATCTAAGTACAGAGTACCTGGAATATTAATAATTTTATAATGTGATGGAGGAGAGAGATGAGTGAAATATCACTTGATTGAGCGAGACACTCATTTTCCACACTTACACACATATTGTATACAAAATGAGCAAACTGGTCAAATATCAAGACCAACTAGAGTGACAAGATTGTGGGACGGAAGTTGAAGCAAGTTTAGTACAGAAGTCTACCATGCAATAGCTATAAGGAAATATTGATTACATTCCCTTCCTATTATGATTCTCTATTACAACTTCTTAAAAATGTTTTAGGAAGAAACCAATGCAAAACAAAAGTAGAGACTAAAATTTATAGAATTGAAAATAGTCCAGGATAAAATGACAGCCCAAGTTTATCTTGCTTTCATTATATTCCCTTGAGGATATTATAAAAATCCCAAAGATTTTATGAAAGAGATATGCTAATTTCTATTAATAAATATAAAGGAGTACCTTTAGATTGCTTTCTATTGTACTCAGTTCACTGGTATCAAAGATTCCCTTGGAATAGTTTATTTGGCTTGGGTGTGGGGAATGAATGAGTAACTACAAAACCACAGAAAGATGAATTTGAGACTGATATAAGCATGGAACCCGAAGAAAAGTAGTGAGGACACAGTGAAGCACAGTGGGAAGCAGTATAACATAACTCCCTACTGAGAAGTGAAACCTTCCCATGCAATCATGCTGGTGTCTCAGACAGAGCAACTCAATATGAGCAAAGAAGCTCATGCTGTGAGAGAAAAAAAGGAGTATTACTGCAAAAGACTCTGTGAGCCATGATCAGAATGATTATTAAGCACCCCCAGCCTCTTTCCTCCTCTCTCTCCTTCTCTCTCTCTCTCTCTACATACATACATATACATATACACACATATATACATACACACACACACACACACACACAAACACACTGTATACACTATATATGTATATAAAGAATGAGACTAGAACGAATGTCATAATATGCTAAGGATTTCAGTTGCGTTTAAGTAATATATTTGTGAGGAATAGTATCATTAAAAAGAAATAAAATCAACATTTTCCCCTCTATATTATGATATTCATTCTCACTGCAACTTTTGCTCATTTTTCTTTGGCAAAAATGTTTAAATGCACATATCCATTCATGTAAATGATGTCAATAAAAATGTATAATCTTGAGATACGTATATATCTCAAGATTAATCCAATGAATTCAGTAGTGTTTTATTTTTGTCTAATTCATTTTTTATGACTGATTTTTTCTTCTTTTCTAGTTCTTACTATCTCTCTGCATGACCCCTCATTCTCATCTTCTCATCTATAAAAAGATTTTTATTTATTTATTTATTTATTTAAATTTTGATGGTAAATTTATGTGATAGAATTTCTCCACTGAGTAATACAAAAGATAACTTAAAAAAATAATAGCTAATAACAAATATTCATTTCATGTCTTTTTACAGCAATGGTAGAATCATCCTTTGCTTCCTCTTTTCTTCCACATCTTGACTTCTGTCTGCTTCTCTGAACACAAGTGAGGCTATAGATAATCAAGAATTCACTTTGATATTGCCTCACCTAGTAAAAACATCTCTCATTGCTTGGCATGGGAAGATGGTCTCCTTCTAGAGACACATTAATCTCTTCTTATGAATTTTTAGTTTTCCTTGTATTATTTTGTCTATGCTTCTGAAGTTGACCAGTGGCTAAGTGTATTACAGGGCTAGGGGATAATGGGTTGCTTCTCTGAGTCGAACAGCTTCTTACTCATACCTGAGCCTTTTGGTTGAGTCTAAACTATATGAAATACTTATTTTCTTCCTATGTATTGGGCCCCAGATAAAAACCTTGAGGATTTACCTGACCCTCCTTCCATATCTGTGGCCTCTTCTCATTTCTCTTTCTCTCATCTAAGAGTTGAAGTCCCTTCCAGAAATGTAGAGCCATTAGGACCATGGAGATTGGGACCATGATCTAAAACTCCTTTCTTATCTTTTCTGTCTCTCTTTCTCCCTTACTCTTCTCTTATCTGGAAACTGGTAATATTTCTTTTTGTCACTCCTTTTTAATTTAATCTAATTTTTAAATTTTAATTAATTTAATTTTTGTGTATTGTGACTGTACTCAAATGCTGCATACAATACAACACAAATTTTTACTGTATGGAAATTACTGCATATAACATGGTTTGAATTTTCTTGTGTTTAAAGCAATAAGCAGCAAGTCATTTTGGTTAACTGTCATTGAAATAGAAGAATTTGTGTATCAATACAAAGATTATTATTAGTTTCCCATTTTTGTTATTTTTATATTATCACATATTAAATAATCATGTTATACAAATAAGAAGAAAATATGCCATTTTTGATCTGAATTGTTCTTTTATGACATTTTAATATATAAGTGAGAAGGATATATATGATGAAAAAAATCAAAAGTAACATATAATTCAAAATGTCTACAGGTCAAAGCAATTCAATAAACCAAAATTAAAGAAAATTGAAAAAATAATAATTGCAAAATGCATTAAATTATATTAACATTCTAAGGTTCTAATATTCTTTCACAAGTATAGATTGCCATCACTTTCTTGGATGACACTTTTACAATTTATTTTTTTTTTCAACAAAACAATTTTACTTGTATGAATTTAATCTAAAGAAATAATTTCCAACTCTGTAATTTTACTGCTATAAATTAACTATAGGGAAAACACCTAAAATGAATATCGTTTTCAATTCTTATATATTATTTAAAATTGAAGCAAATTAGAAGCAAACTATATGTTCGATGAAATGGTATAGGTAAATAAGTTTGTCTTATACAACATACAGAGGTAATATACATGAATTAATAGTATCGTTCAGGATATATTTAGTAAAGGGGGACAACAATCATAGATAGTGAACTATAGGGAAAAAAGTTATATTTATGTTTAGTTAGGCTTTCCAGGCAAATTTTATTAAAATTTGAGACCTAGGTTAAAAGTTAAATTTTTATGATAAAGCTAGTGAAAACTCCAGAGATTAACCTGAAGTCGAAGGTAGGCAATTGTTTTTCTAATTAACTGACTAACTATGTGTGTTTGTGTGTGTATATATACACACATAGTTATTAAGATACCAATTAAGATATATTTTATTCACATCCTTACCACCAGTTTTATGACAAAACTTGAAAATACATGAATTCATAAAAGTAAATAAATCCATAATAAAATAAAGCTTAAATCTTTAAAACTTAATAAATACTAACTTATAAAAGAAATACATCGATTATAATTAGTCACCAAGGAATCTATACCTAACTGATGAGGCAAATTTCAAAAAGTTTGTTTCACATCAATTTTTATAAATGTATTCATTATTTATAATAAATTAATAGTCTTAACTCCACTACTCATATTCTGTATGACTGTTAAATCAAAGACCACATCACACTAAATAACTACAAGATTGACTATATCAGTTGGGGAGATGTTAGTGAGCATATTACAATTCCAATCTCAAGTACAGAATGTGAAGGAGTCCTCAGCACTATAAGCTGTGTACAGAAGTTGTGTGAGAGAAGTTTCTGAAACTTGGGCTATAGGAGATAAAAGCATTTAACATCCTATAACAAGTAGTATGTCCCTCATGCCTGGAAAGGGAAGAGGGAGTTCTGTGATAACAGGGCATCAACTGAAAGCATCAGGAGAGGGCATTCCATAATAAACTGAAGTTTCTTTGAGTACCTTCCACATTTTCCTTTATTCACAAAGAATTTTTTTTTTTTTTTTTTTTTTTTTTTTTTTTTTTGCTCTGATGCTTGAGAAACACATTGAATTATTTTTTTTACAGTTGCCAGACAGTATTATATTAGTTTCAGGTGTACGACATAGTGATTAGACATTTATGTAACTTACGAAGTGATCACTCCAATAAGTCTAGTACTCATCTGACACCATCTATAGTTAGTAAAATATTATTGACTATATTCTCAACGCTGTACTTTACATCCCTGTGACTGTTTTTATATCTAGTAATTTGTACACATTAATCCCTTCCCCCTACCCCTTTCCCATCTGGCTCAGATTTTTATGATTTCTTTTTTTTAAACCAATCTTACTCTAGCTTTTCAATGACATCCTTAGGGTATACAGACTTAGATTTTCATTATAGACATTTTTTTTTTCATCCTTGTATGTACAGATACTCTGCTACAGCAGAAATGTGAATTTAATGAGATGCAATATCGCATCTTTAAAAAGATAGCATATATCTAATACCTGTCAGCTCATCAATGTTTGGTCTACTACTCTACAAATTACTACATATATCATTCCTGACACCTAACTGATGTAGAGAATAAAACGCAACTTATAAATTTTGTAGGACTCACAAGCAAGACATAGGTAGCCGAACATCTGTTCTCAAATTTGGTCTTAGAAAAAGTAATGGCAACCCCAAACAATTTTTGTTTATCCAGGATATATTATGTGTATACATATATATATATATATACACATACACACACACACACACACACATATACCATTTTTAATTGAATTGGAAAAATTTAAAATACACAGACAGGGCATTAAAAATAATATAAGCAGGGCACAGTAGAGCAACCAGTTAATACAAGATAGTTGTCTAGGGCAAACACATTGAGAATATAGCTAGGAGCTTCTGTGCTTCTCAGCATAGAAGGCAAGGAAATAAAAAGGCATCTCAAAGACCAGAAACACATACTGAACACCCAAGTCTACCAAAAAAGATTTTGTGATGGTGGCAGTGACTTTAGTTGTGGCTGTTTTATTGTATTATAAGATACCAGATTATGTGAATTGAGAATCTTCTGGAATTTCAGTGACTATATCTTGAAAATCTGACCATCAACTCTTTTAAATGCTTGAAATTTTCAGCCTTATAAACACTAAGAGAGAGCATCTGATGGACACATAAGAACATTTTTTTCGATTCATTACCGGATGCTATTTGTTCCACATATTTGTCCTTCCTATTCTTGAATATTTGTACATTTTACTTAATTCTATTTTTAAACAAATCTCACACACTTAAATGCCAGAATTATTATGTTAAAATGGTATTTTAAAGAAATATTTTTATTGGATTACAATATTAAAATCTATTTCCAACATTATTTTTTAGATTATTCATCAAAATTAAATGAAAACTGTAAAACCCTAGGAAGTTACATATTAGAATAAAGTAAACCAAAATAAATCGTGATATGATTTCATTTAATTGAAGTATTAAAAATGGCCCAGTCTTCTGTTGATTAAATACATGAGTATGAATTCCAACAATGCCACCAGAGGATTATTTTTTAAAATTTAGATTGTAGAAATGTCAATCATTCCTAGTTAGTATATTCCTAATGTCATTAAGAATGGTTACTAGATATAGCTTGGTTCATTTAAAATATGCAAAAAAATTCAGAATCATTTTATGGAGATTTGAATTGAAATTTAAATTATAAAGTAACAATTTTTTATTTGATGTAAAAAATGAAAACTGTGTATATATTTATTCTTTTAATAATTAAATGAAGGAGTAATATAGGTTATAAAATGCATTTATAAATGTTTATTAAAATAACAATATTATTTTTTAGAATATTAAGTAGTCAATAATATCAATTAATACATTGATAGTATAGTGTTTGGTTAGCATTTATTTTTCTCTTTTATGGAACTAAAATAAAGTAGTTCTCAATATCTATATATAGAATATTTTAACAAATTATTCAGTGCTCTGTATCCCCTAGTGTGAGGAGCAAAGAAACTGGGAGACTCAAGGAGAATTTCCACCTAACCGAGGGGGTGGTAGAACATTTACTCACAATGTACCTGCTTCTTTTACATGTAAGAGGCAAATTCGGAAGTAATTTTTTTTCACTTGGAAAAAATATTCTATAAAGTTAGAAATTTACATATCTAATTCAGTTAGTTAAATGATAATGTCAAATAGTTGAAAATACAAAGGAGTGTCAGTAGAAAGTTTTCACTGCTCTGCACATACGACAACACTATATGGGAGGTTATATGGACCTGCTATTCCAACAACATCTTTAAAAGCAGACATTTGATTAGCCTCCTGTCTCTTCTAACATAACTTCATTAGCATTACTATTTTAATACACATTTGTTACAATAGATTACCAGTTTAACACATTTTAAGTTAGATTTTGTTTTCTCACATGGATTGATTTTTCCATGAAACCCTCTTCTATTCCATCTTCTGCAAGAATATCAACTAGCCTTCTTGTTTAGTCAATTCAAATAATAATTATATGTATCATAGTTGTTGGCATTTTTTTCCTCCTGAAATAATGTTATTTGCTAGATTAATTCTCATTTTACTAGTGTCCACTTTTAAAAAGTGTTAACTTGATTAGGACAGATCCATGCAGAATAATTTCCTTTTTTATTTACTTAAAATCAACTGATGAGGTATTAATTATATCTTCAAAAATCCCTTTACCTTTGCATGTAGCATAATTTTACCATGGAAATGTTATCCCACCATCTTTGCCATACTCTATTGGTTAGAAAGAAACCACTGATTCTCTCTGTACTGAAGATGAGATTATACAAGGGCAGAACATTTGTTTGGAAATTGTTCATTTTCATTCATTTTGTACAGGCTCATAAGGGAATTGGCATATGATTTTTCATAATAATCGTACTTTTAATATTTCTGCTGGAACCATAAAGCATGTATTTTGACTCTATTAATATTTATTTAAGCCTTCTATTAAAATAGTCTTGCCAGACATTTGTCTATTAATTAGCATTTCTAAAAATTCAGATTGGCTCTTGATGAGTTTTCAATTGCATCTATATATTTTTAATTAATTTATACTAATGTCCATCTTATTTCCTACTTTTATTTGTTTTTATATGCTATTTTGATTTTCTCTTGAAACGCTTGAGTAAAATATTTGCAACCTTTCCCTTTAACTAAAGTTTTATTGAGGTATAATTTACCCATAGAAAAATGTACTCTTTTTTGATAGAATGTTTTTGGATTTTGACAAATACATAGTCATACAACTACTAACAAATCAAGACATAAAATATTTTCATCAACCCCCAAATTTTCCCATACACTTTTATTGTTAATTCCTCTCCTAGCATCCAGCATCTTTCAACCGATGATCTATTTTCTGTCTCTATAGATTTGTTTTTTTCCAGAGTATTATATAAATCGAATTATACAATATATTACATTTTAAATTGGGCTTCCATTACTTAGCATAATGTGATTAAGATTCATCTATGTAGTTTTGTGCATCGGTATTTCTTTCTTTGTATTTACGAGAAATATTCTATTGCATGTATATAGCATTTTTTTTCCCCAGGACATTTGGTTTGTTTCAAATTTCGAATAATTATGAATTATAGTGCTATAAACATTCACGATTATAAGAATTATAAGTAACTTTTAAGATTAGAATTACTGGGTCATATTTGAAATTTTTGGATAAGTTGATAAGAACTTGGAAAATTGTTTTCCAAATATCTCTAACAATTTTTCATCCCATCTGTGGTGGAGGGAAGTGGCCATCACTGCAAGAAAACTACAGAAAGCAATTAGAACAAAACTACTAAGGAAAGTCTTTGCACCGCCAGGACACAGGTGAAAACCTGCTGAGTCTGGGAGAAGGGGAAAAACAAAACAAACAAACAAACAAACAAAAACCCTCTACCTCAGGAGGAGTGCAAGAAATCCATCCTGGGCTTATACCACTATAAATCTATTTTGAGAGAGGGACACAACATTCTATTGCATACCTCCCACCATATATAGAGGACAAGAGTCAGCAGTCATGGAGTGTAGAGGCACTTAAATAATCCACCTTTCAAGCTCAGGCCTGCCTAAGATCGAGGTTAGACAAGGTCAACAGAGAAACTTTTCTCTATTCTATCACCAAGATTATAAGAATTTAGTAACTAGCAACAGCAGTACACCCCTAATCAAAAGGCAGAGGGAAGAAGAAAGTTCCTATTTGAAGTCCAGGCATAAAAGAAAGGCAGAAAGGGGAATGTAGGAAATGAACATTCAAGGAAACTTTCTAGCTTCGCAGCATCCAACTCAATCAAAAGGATAACCTTAGAGGTCTTGAATGGGAGGAGGCAGGTGGCGGTGGCCCACAGTGACTGTGGTGGACGGCCGGGGACGGGCTGGGGCTGCGCTTCCTGGCCTGTCGCTGCTCAGCCTCGTGCTGGACGTACCTGGCGCTGGGGCTACCGCTGCCGGGTGGGAACCGAGCCGCGAGCCCCGAGGTTCATGCGCCTCCTGCTCGCTGTTTCGGAACGCGCTGCGTCAGCGAACACCACTGCCTCGGGCCAAGTCAGCAGTAAACGGAAACTTCCTAGAGCCAGGACCCTCCTCGAAGGAAAGATCCGACCCTGCTGAACTGCTCCCCATGGGCAGTTACCTGAGCAAGCCCGCCCCCCAGCCTGCCCCACCTCGGGAGGCCAGGGACCTGCGGGAGTGGCCTGGCCACACCCCGCCGCTGGCTCCCTCGGCCCCCAGCGTCCACCACGTTCACCCCTCTCTTCACTCTCCTCTTCGACCCTCCAGGAGGCCTTCCCACAGGGAGTTTGGGACTTTATCAAATCGGTTTGTAATAACACCTAGAAGACGATATCCAATCCAGCGGACCGACTGTTCCTTTCTGGGGATACTTCCCACAGTGTGCTGGAATGCTTGTCACAAGAAGACTATTCTTTCTGCTCGTAATTCCAAAATGGTGTGCAGCCCGGTGACAGTGAGGATTGCTCCTCCCGATAGAAAATTGACTCGTCTTCCAATGTCCAAGCAGTTAATCAGCTCAACACTGTCCTCACCATCGAGTGATGCTCCAGACCCATGTGCAAAGGAGACCATACTGAGTGCTCTCAAAGAGAGGAAGAAGAGAACAGTGAAGGAGGAAGAACAAATATTTACTGATAGCCAAGAAAATAAAAGAAGGTGCCATGATAGCAGGGGGAGTGGACCTTCAGTATTCGAGTCCCTGGTGGCTGATAGAGTCCCTGCTTCTTTTGTGCCTAACCTTGGGTCTCTGAAGAGAGGTCTCAATTCCCAGAGCTCAGATGACCAACTGAATAAGAGATCCCTCATCTCTTCTATGAGCTCCATGACGAGCAGGTACGCAGGTGGCCTTCCTAGCTCCAGCCGCAATGCCATTACCAGTTCTTATAGCTCTACCAGAGGTTTCTCTCAGCTGTGGAAGACAGGTGGTCCCAATTCACCACCCTTTCCCAGCCCAGATTCATTTCACTCCCGGACACCGAAGACGCTTGAAAGGAAAATAAAAGAGGAATTTTTTCATCATTCTAGTTCTTCGATTCAGTTAGTAACCGACAAGGAGTCCGGGGGAGAAAAGGCTGCAGATACAACCACCTGGAAGAAAGAGAACTCGTGGAATTCTCCATGTACCCTTAGCAGCTCTGGGCAGCGGAAGCGGAAGATACAGCTTTTGCCCTCCAGGCGAGGGGACCAGCTGACCTTGCCTTCACCTCCCCAGCTTGGTTATTCAATCACTGCCAAAGACCTAGACTTTGAAAAGAAAGCTTTGTTACAATGGTTTAACAAGGTGTTGGAGAGTAAGACTAATGCTGCTTCAAACTCTGTCACTGAGAACTCACTTACCACTCAGCCATCTTTTACTTTTACCCAGCCTACTGCTGGGACTGCTTCTTCCCAAACCCCACTCCTGGCCCCAAGCACTGACCCACTCTTAGAGAGCTTAAGGAAGATATCAAATTCCTCGGGCCTACCATCCTCCCCAGAATCTGCTGGAGTGGCAACTACTGTGGCCCAAATGCCACCGAAGATATCCAGCCTTCTCGGCCCTCTTGGCTCTTCACAGACAGTGCCCCTTCCAGGCACCTCCTCGGACACCAAATCCGCAGTTACTTTCTTGGGGTCGACCCCTGCTTCTTCTGGGATACCTGTCACTGACACCACCAAGTCACTTCTTGTCCCTCAGGCTGAGACATCTGCCAAATCCCAAGCCCTGTCAGCCCCACTCCCTACCCCCAAACAAGGTGTTCTGTTTGGAATGTTGAGAACCCCACCTGCTAACCCTTCTGCCGCTGCAGCTCCTGCTGTATCTTCAGCACCTTCTATGTTCAAGCCCATTTTTATGGTCCCACCTAAAAATGATAATGAGGGCCCCTTGCTAGCTAGCCCTTCCAAAGTTACTACCTCATCTTCCAGCTCTGCCCTTCCCTCGACTAACAGCCCCTCACTCATCACTTTCAAACCGATCTTTGGCAGCATGGGACCACCTACATCTGTGCCCTTGTCAACTCCCTTCTTCAATCAAACAACTACTCCAGCCACAACCACAGGCACCGATCTCTTCACTGGCCAGGTCAGTGCCACATCAGCAGTGGCTGCCATGACCATATCCAACAACTCCGCAGACTCGACTTTAAAGCCTGCCTTCAGCTTTGATGTGAGCAGTGTGACCAGCACCATGAGCAGTGTGACTAGCACCACCACTTCCACCTCCAAGCCTTTCCTCTTTGGAACTTTCCCCGCCTCTGGTGCCAGCTTTACACCAGCCATGGGCTCCATATTCCAATCTGGCAAGCCTCCTGCCATGCCCACTTCAACAACAGTCACCACCTTTGGCCAGTCCCTACCCAGTGCCATGCAGACAGGCACCAGCAGCAGTGCCACAAGCTTTGATGGTTTTGGCAGCACCTTTACAGCCTCGGTCCTGGTCACCACCAACCAGCCTAAGCTGACATTTAGTAGCACTGCCACATCAGCGTCGAACATTCCCTTTGCCTCAAGCACCAAGACTCCACTCTCATCATATCCAGGAACCAACCCCCAGCTTTCATTTGGGCAGCAGCAGGGAGCCACCAAACCAGCCATCACCCCCAGCTTCGGAAGCTCTTTCACTTTTGGAAACTCTGCAGCCCCAGCCCCAACTGCAACTCCAGCGCCAGCCCCAGCCCAGCCAGCCTTTGGCAGAACAGTTCAGTCAGCTTTCGGTGTTTTGAAACTCACAGCCTCTGCTTTCAGCACCCCTGCCAGCACCCAAACAGCCTTTGGCAGCACCACAGCTGTTTTCTCCTTTGGTTCAGCCAACACCTCTGGCTCTGGAGCCACAACCCAGACCACCAGCAGTGGGACAAGTAGCTCAGTGTTTGACAGCACAACACCATTGACCTTCACGATTAGGGGCTCAGCAGCCCAAGCTGGCAACAGGAGCTTTGGGATCAGTATGGTTACCCCAAGCACCACCTCCACCTCTGGAGCATTCAGCTTCGCAGGAGGACAGGATGGGATGACTAGCAACACAATCCCTTTTGGAGGAGGCTTGAGTCAGAACACCTTGGACATGCCCAGCCAGAGCACACCCTTTGCCTTCAGTGCATCCAGCACCCCTGAAAGCAAACCTGTGTTTGGAGGCACCTCCACACCCATCTTTGGTCGGAGCTCCCCTGCCCCTAGGGTGGGCACATCGGGCAGCAACCTTTCCTTTGCAGCATCCTCAACACCTAACAAAGGCTTTATTGGAGATGGACCTTTGGGTTCAGCGACCCCTTCATTTTCCATTGGTGCAGGATCCAGGACCCCAGGAGCTGGGCAGAGACAGCAGGCCCGAAGGCAGCACACCCGCAAGAAGTAGCCCCCACCCCCACCCCTTGCCCTCACCTAGATTCTGGCACCTGCTAGGAAGAGCCTCTAACTTCTCTAGTTCCATAAGGCAAACCCATCCCAGACCTCTGGCTTCAGCCACCAGGGAGATAGTAGCAGCCCTGGGGCCATTGTCCTCTCCTCAGGTAGCAGAAACCTCAGTCCTCTTGGGGGAGAAGTAGGCAGGATATGACAAGGCAGAGCCCCATACCTCTACTTGAACAGTTCCTCTGATAAAGCTGGAGAGAACTAAAGAAACAGCTGTATGTTTCGTCCACTTCTCTGATTTGTTTAGTATATAAGCTTAGTCAGGCAGCCTCCCTTCTTGCCTTTTTACCAGGAGTCATCTTTGCTGGAGGGTGGTAGATAGAACCCTGCCTGCTTGCCTCTCTGGTATGCATTTGATGGAACTGAGGGAAATGCATTATCCTTAAAGCTTGACCTTACTTGGCTTTGCTATAAAAAGTGATTATCCGCTGGTCCCTTTAGGCTGTTTCTCCATTTCTTGCAGCTTTGTTCTTAACTAGTTCCTTCCAGGATCTATTCTTTCTTAAATGAGTTTGAATCTCGCTTTGCCTTGTTCTACTTCCTCCTGCCAAGTGTAAGTCAGTTTTGTCCCCAACCTTCTTGGCCAGTTTGGCCCCTAAAAGCTTGGTGGTTCAAGCTGTTAGTCTGGCACATCCAGAGGTGATCCCTTGCTCCAGAGAGGGAAGCTCTTGGAGCAGGCAGGATGCCCACCACTGCTTTCAGCTGCCTCCTTGCTTATCCTCCCTGCTGGCCTCGTTGGGCAAATCTGCCGCTGCAGGATTGTATGTTTAAAACTTTGGCCTGTTTTTACTTTTTCTGATGCTCATGTCTATTTCTCTTTGAATCCAGTGTGGAGGAGGAATTGAATTGTATGAGTGATGGCATATTGGACTTAACTGTTTCAAGATTCTGAGACTTAGCTAAGTGAATGTGGACAGTAACACCACTCTATAGCTATAAGTTCTGTCTCTTGGATTTTCAAATGGTGTTTTGACTTTTAGGGCTGGCAGCCCAGAAGGATGGGGCCAAAGGGAAGCAAAGACCTCTTCCTTCTGTTGTTTCTCTCTCACCTGCCTGAACTCACAGGAGGCTAGATCAGCCCTAGTATATGTTAGAAAACATAAATTAATGACCCATAACATTTTTTTAATGTTTTTAGTTAAATTTAAATTTCTTTAAGCTTGGTTCATTGAGGTAGTTAAGTGTAAATATTATTGACTAAGAATTGCCTGAATAGATAAGCTATGTTGGTGTGAAGAAGCTAAAATGCTGTCCCAGGAGCTTTCCTGAGGGATAAGAGCTCCTTCAGGACACGTTGTATAAAAAAATAATTATTTTATAACTAATGTGACATAGATGTAACTGGTCTCCCTCCCTCTTTTGTGACCGAAGTTGAATGTTCTGTGTCAGGAGACTGCTCATCATCACGCTCTAATACTTGCCTGTCTGTAGAGTTGAGGAGGGAGCCTGAACCTCAAATCCCAAATACCTGTTAGGATTGGAGGGGTGGACTGGGGCACAGGTCTAGAAATCAAGCTTCTACCTGTACCTTAAGTAAGATAGACCTTCTTAGTTTTAGTACTCTGAGCTAGTTTACCTCAGTTTCTCAGGCAGAACAGTTGGCCCAGGAACCCCTTGGAGAGGGTGTCCTGACATGGCCTGAGTGTGTGTGTGTGTGTGTGTGTGTGTATGTGTATATTAGTGCATGTACGTGCGTTGGACAAGAACGGAAAGCTGAGACTTTCCATTACAAATAAAAACTTAATTCCTATGAGTCTAGTTGGAATTTTTAATATAAATGCGAGATTTTTCTCATGTCATTAAGAATTTGAAAAAAAAATATCCTCTGTTATAAAATAATTTGCATCTAAACCCAGCTCCATCTCAGTTTTTGATGAGATTATTGAAACCTCCCTCCAAAACACACAAAAACAGTCTAATACTAGAAGCAGCACCCTCATCTTCAAGCATAAAAATTATTTACTTCTCTCTCTACTGTTCTCCTCTTTTAGACAAAAAGTTCAGTGTTTCATCAGCAATTATGAGTCATAGAAAAACCAACCACGAAAATAACACATTGTTAAGAAACAAAAGATTCAACAGAACCAGAGTTAGACATGATCCAGATGTTGGAGCTATCAAAGAGGTAAATTAAAATAACTATGCTTAATATGTTAAAAGTTCCAGTAGAAAAAACAATTAAAACATGAAGATCGAACATTTCAGCATAAAAATGGAACTATAAAAAGGAAATAGAAGTGCTCAGTAAAAGAAAGAAAAAATATTGTCACTGCATTAGTTTTCTACTGCTACCTAACAAATTAGCACACATTTACTGATTTAAAATAACAGCCATGTATTATCTCACAATGTCTATGGATCAGCTGTTAGCACAGTACTGGTGGGTCATCTGCTTGGGATCTCTCGGGCTGTAATCAAGATGTCAGCTGGACTGCATTCTCATCAGCGAATCAACTGGGGAGAGATCTGCTTCCAAGATCTTGTTGCTTGTTGGCAGAATACATTTACTTGCAGCTATAGAACCCATGGTGACTTGCTTCATTTGGGTCAGTAAGAAAGAAAGTTTCTCACCTCAGGGAGGGACCCAGCCCCTCATTTAAAGGTTTTCAGCTGATTAGTTGAGGCTCACCCATAATAATCTCTCTTTAGATTAACTCAAGAACAACTAATTTCAGATCTAATTTTGTCTGCCCAAACTTTTGACCTTTTTTCTATAATCTGATGGCTACAAGAAGTGTTCTATTTGTGCTCAAAGGAAAGAAATTATAAAAAAATGTGACTCATTAGGTTTCAGCTTATGGTGTATCTAATATAGTGAGTAGCCTAGATCGCAGTGATTCTTCATGCCTTTACCATATAGAAGACACATTTACCCCATCCCAAGGTCCCCAGAAGTCTTAGCCCATTAGAGAATCTGCTCTTAAGTTCAAGATCTCATTGTCTAAGTCAGGTCCAGGTTTAGATGATACTCCTAAATTTAATCCATTAAATACAACTCTTGGGACACAATATCTCACCATCTTTTAACTTATGAAATTAAAGTTATATACTTCCAACCTACCCAACATACTGTGGTGGGGCAGGAATAGTTTAATTGTTGTAGGCTTTTTGATTCAAAAAGCAGAAAAAAGATGGTTAAACAAAGTCATTGGTCCAAGGCAGTTCTGAAGTAGTCAGGCAAACTCCAGCCATATCTTCTTGATTTGATTTCAAGGTCTGGCAATACTACTCTATGGCTTTCTGCTCTACCCTCTGGGCTATTTGTTTCCATCTTTAAGTTATTTTTTCTTTATCAAAGAAGATATGACACATTTACATCTGATTAGTTTTCTCAGACTATTTTCTGCCAGTAGAATGTTGAAGGTCTAACAATAGCCTCTTTTCATTTAGTATACTTTCTGATACATAAAGCTTTCCTGAGCACTTACACATTTCATTCCTACCTCTGCTATATCTTATAATCTTAGAAAAAGATAAATTTATTTGAAGATAATATTGATGGAGGCATATTCTTAATAAAGTCTTCTATCCAGTAGACATACCCTAGAATTTTACATTTATTTCCCATTGAGGGTGTTATCCTAAAAGCAATTAATAGACGAACAAAAGAAGAAATGAATAAAAGCCCCGATACTAGCATTTAATTTTTTTGTATTTTTAAATTTAATTTAGTAAGAACATGTCAAATTTTAGAGTGTGTAAGGACTGCTTTAGCATTTTTATATATAACACCCTGAATATGATGCTTTATGGAGTATTTTTCCAAATTATGTATTCTTTAACTTAGACCTTATATGCTATCTTCAGAACGTAATTATAATTATATATATATAATTAGTGTATACATGTATGCATATATATACATATATATACATATATACACACACTAATTTTAATAAACCAAACTATCCAGTTTTCAAGACCATGTATGTTAAATACGAATAGGGAAGTTTATAATGGGATGTCACACTGACAGCAATGAAAAATAACACCTGACAGACTTATAGCAGAGAGAGAGAATGACAAATAACCCCCTTAAAAACTCAAAAAGCTAAGAGATTGAGAAAATTTAGCATAGTGATCTAAACTGGGTTCTGAGGATGTATTATATCAAAAAAGGATGTAAAATTGACATTCTCAATGGTTACATGAAATCATTAAGATAACTTAAAGTCTATTTTGAATATTATTGTTAGAGCCCTTGCTTATTTTTCATCCTGGGTCAGTTATTGCAAATTACCACTTATAATGAAAAAATGTGAAGGGTCACTGTATTAAAGGACATCGTTCACGATACGATGCATTCCATTAAACAATAATGATAGGAGGGTATGCATTTCAATAGGGTTCCTTTGCATTAACTCCTATAGAGAAGTCTCATCAGTTTGTTAGGGTTATTTAGGCAAATTCTCTAATACAAGCGGTCTGAAACACAAGCAGATCACCAATTTTATATTTATTATTTCTATAATTAGATAAATTAAAGAGAACTGATAAATCTAAAATGTATTATGTAACATTTTAGTTATTATAGTCACAGATTTTCTAAAAGAATGAATCGTGGTTTGGTAAATGTTATTAGACATTATTTTAAAAAATAAACAATATTTACATCCAGCAAGTGATATATACTGAAAACATATCTTTCAGCCAATTCCACAAATGGTGGTAATACTATTCAAAATCTGATATTGTAAGTAGGTGTCTTTAATGGCTAAGACCATTGTTAGATACTCTTTCCATTTAATTGCAAGTTTCAAATGGATATTAGTACATGTTCTTGAGCAGATACACAGATTTTTTTTATTATTTTTTAAAAAAATATTTGGTTTATATCCCAGAGGAGATGTTGACTATCTACCAAAACAAAGATATCAGCATTCTTAGTTTTCACTAAAATATTGCAATCATGAGCTTTGATCATTTATTTCTTAAGCAGATATAAATTTGTCAGCCTACAGTAAAGAATATTTATACCTCAGACACTTCTCTATTTAGTATATCTTCTTAAACATAATCTATTGTAAGAAGATCTCTCATTCTTTTATGATGGATCAAATTATATATTTCAAACCAACATAATTGCATTATCTTTAGAACTACTAAAGAACATTAGTAGCAATTAAGAGCTCATCTATTCTAAAAAAAACAAGAAGGTAAGAGATGTAAGATCATTGTATAAGAGGTGGAATTATTAGCAACTAGCACATTAGTCCTGATTTCAAGCCCTAATATCAAATTGAAACCATTTTATTTCCTGGAGAGACACTGTAAAAGAATTCACAAGACCAATTAATGGTTTAATAATTGAAAGACACTATGCATAAACTGAAAACCACGTTCACTTTAAAGGTGACATGACAAGAACATAAAAAATTGGAGGCCTGTGGCTTGGAATCGAAGAATAAGGAGCAAGAAATATGGTAAATATCTTTTTTTTTCTTTTAATTTTATCCTTACTGCTATTAGAATGACATGCTAAATATAATTAGCCTATGCAGATGCATAAGGTAGAACTAAAATTACATTGTTACAATTCTTAAATTCACTTACAAGCTATCTACAAGACATAAGAGATGATGCAAGGAATATTTTTAAACTTTTAAATGTATTTAACTATTATGTTTCTATCAGATTAAATCTCTTAAAACTCTGCATTTGAATTAATACTCTCTAGCTTTCTAAAGCAATCTGTTGGCATGACTACGACTCCATATACATAACACGCATTTGAATCAATGGACTACATTATAAAGCAAGTCCATTTTATGCATGCTCTACAGAAATAAAATTAAGGAGAATGTTTATTATGTTACTTTATGACTTTCATAAAGTGACCTATGTGCTACACAATTTTAGAGAATTCAATGCCAGGAAAATTTGTCTCTACAAGAAAAAAATCATAGAAAACACAGTTAAAACATTAAAACATTTTTATATATAACACAAGAACTAAACATCTTTTCAAGTTTTTGATTTTATTAATGTCTTAGCTTCTAGAAGGCTGACCACAAAATTAAGCTTCTAACTTGATTAGGTTTACCAAATTTTGTGTTAAGTGAGTTATTTACATAATCATGACACCGTGTTTTATATTTATTAAATATACACATGCATTCATTATTTTATGTTTTCACCTAATATTTTATATGCCAGAGAAACTTGATTTGTAAAGATATAATCTGTATTTTAATGAAAATGTGGGTCTTTTTGCAAAACAACAAAATATTTACTAGCTATTAAAGCCATATTTTATATTCTTGGGTTTTACATTGCCTTGATAGCTTATTCAATGATACATAAGTATTCCCTAATAGGCTTCTTTTTACTTCTTGCTAGTTCATCTTTATTTTAATATTTTCTTGTTTATAGAAATACAATTTGAAGGTTTTTACTGTAAATTTAAATATTTTAAGCATATTTTAAGAATGTATTTACTTAATATATTTAAAAATAAAGAATATTTAAGAATTTATTGATTTTTCTAAATATTATGGTTTATTTCATATCTCACATGATATTTAAAAATGTACATGTTGTTATTGACCAAAAAACATTTTTCTGTGTGTTTATTTAGATAAGTTGGAGGCAAATTTGTTTATTTTTAATGAAAGTTGTAAGAGACAACTACCCAAACTTGTGTACATGCACACACACACAGTGTGATTTTTCAGAAAATAGTGCAATTATTACATTTTAAATAAGAAACTTCACCTACCATAAACAAATATATTCTACTGCTAAATTTTTAAAAAATCATTTGATTGAAAACTGTTAGTCAATTTTATAGGAAATAGTTTGATATCGATAATTTCAGTTGGCTCAATCTAATCCAAAATTAAATTTACACAGATGTATTTTATCAGTTCTGCAGTTGCCATTCTTGCTGATAAAGGTTACATACCTGGGAAATTAAAATAAAAGTTCCTAGTTAGTCTGAAATATTAAAGAGCTCAATTGTAATTAAGAAAGAAAATACTTAAGTATTTAATCTTAAATAATGCCTTTATTCCACCAAAGTATTTTCTTTGTTCATACCCTTTCTGTGGCCATGAGAATATAAATGGTTCCTAAATTTCTGTGCTTTATATATTTGAGAATATTTCAAGACAACATTCATAACACTTGGCTATTTTAACAAAAATATTATTATCATTGTAAGTTTTTGATAAAATACAATTGTAATAAATTCATAAACTGAGATTTGTCAAAGAAATTGAAGACTAATTTTTGATTTGTAGTAATCATTTCCAAACAAAATATATATCAAGTAAAATTTCCAAAATTATTTTGCATTCTTCAATAATGCCACTATATTTTGATGAAGATGTTGAAGGAAATGGAACAATGCTAGAATTCATCCATTCAGAAATCAGTCATCAACATCATGACAGTTCTTAATCTTTCTATTACAAACAGGAGGTAACTGGACACCATTTTCAAAATAAAGAGGATTTTGTTTTTTGTTTAGGTGACACAACTCAAAAGGTTCAGAGCAAGAGTGGATTATTCTAATCATTTAACAAGAATCTATTATTCAACTCTGTGACCTATAAATTTGTTTCATACTCAGAGTCTACACTGAGAGCTCCCAAATGCTGAACACTCTCTCTTATGTTTGCAAGAATTCCCAGCTTCATAATCTCATATTATCATTATACATCTTCATTATAATTAAGTGATGCAAAGTCTGTACGAGTTTTTGGAAGCTATAAAAAAAATGATAGATCACTGATTTTTTTTTTTTTCTGCTTGTATTATCTTGGAAAAAACACTACCATATTTTTCACTGTGGCCCAAAGTGAATTAATACATAATACATTTTTAACAAGTATGTTAATAAGCTTCAGTATTATTATGACAACACTTTTATATTGTTAAAAATAGACTATGAACATATTTCCAATTATATATGTACATATTTCCAATTATATATGTATATGTATATATGAAATATCTATATATATGAAAAATTGCTGTATCAAGCTACAGTTTTCTCTATCTAGATTTTTGTAAAACACTATTTTGGTTACATGGAATCATTACAGTGCTTTTGCTCTGGAATTTGAGGAGTGTGCTCCTCTGTGTTTAGGAAAGTGATCTCCAAAATGAAACTCTCTCCTTTTGTTCACAATCTTTATCAAAGGAAAGTCATCCTAATTGCAGGCTTTTGCTTTTATGTGACCTTAATTTCTTCCCATTTCAAGTCCAACTGACTGTTACCTGGCACAAAACTATTTCAAAGTGAAACATTTTTAGTTGCTCTTTAGTCTCTCTCTGCTGTCTTCTACATGGCACCTCTGATGGTGAAGAGTGCCTACCCTGATATGAGAATGCAAATGAGAAAACTGCCACCCCCTGAAATTTTGCTTGGTGTGATTGTTTTGGATCTTTTGGGTCCAGTGTGATGGCGATAAATGCTGTTGACACATAGTAGCAAAAGTGGGTTCAATTTAAAATATCTCTGTCCTTCCTAAAGCCTTATCTTCAAGCCTTACAACTCCAAATTACAGAAATTTACTGTGCTGCTTCAGAATTTCCTAAAATTATTTCTACAACAATTTATTACCATGTAGGCCATCTATAATCCCAAGTGTCCTCCCATCTTAGGGCATCTTCACTTAACATTCTCTCTGGCAAATCCATTCATCTGCTGTTTACAGTGGTTGCTCCCTCACTTTAGTCAAGTCTTATCAATGTAAAATGTCCCTCCAGTTCTCCTTACCTTATTTTATTTTTGCTCATATCACCTAACGCTATCCAACAATTAATATCTACATATGTAAATGTATGCTTATGTATGTGTACATATACATGTATGTGTGTGTGAGTGTATTCTTTTTCTTCAAATAGAAAGTAAAATTCATTCATGTAAGATTGTCTTTCAGTCTTCTTGGTCTTGTCCTTAATATAACAGGACTGTTATAAATAATGTCTGAATAAATGAACTATAGATTGAATGGATCTTTATCAAATAAATATTTCTCCAAAGTTATGAATTGTGATTGGTAGCATACTGAATTTAAAAAATGGTATAGATTTTTTTTTATCATGCTTATTTTTATAAACTCCTCAGGTCATTTCTGTTTGGTTGTTCTACTAGCACTTTTCTAAAAGTCTTATATAAAAATACCAATCAGTGCTAACAACACTTCTGTAATTTATGTGTAATTACATAGACCTCATATATTTCAGTAGATTTAACTTTACATAATATATTGTGTATTAGTGTTCAAATATTTTTAGACTATGGGGCCATAATATAAAGAATATAGTAGTTTTTGTTGCTAAAATATATTGATTTACTGCCATTTAATAGTTACCACATACATATGGTCTTCCTGCTCAAAATTTAGTCTTAATCTTCTTGTTCTCTGTGTGTGTGTTTCCTAGTTATAAGTTCATAGACAGACAGACACATGTATATATGAACATGTGTCTGTCTGTCTGTCTCTGCCTCTGTCTCTGTCTGTCTCTCTCTGTGTATATATATATATATATATATATATATATATATATATATATATACATATATACATATATACATATATACATATACATATATACACATGTGAAAAAAAGTTATGTTTATTGTTGAGGATAACAGAAGCACCATCACTGTTTATCCAGGATGCAAGTTACATTTAATCATTATATCATGTCCCTGATTATATTTCTACTAAAGCTACCTCACTGTTTTGTTGCCTAAGAAATTCCTATGACTTAAACTGGGATAATTATTAAAAGAGAATATTAAATTCTTATCAGTCTAGTTTTTATAGTATTTTTTAACCAAAAAGCAAAAATATTAAATTTTTATTGTATATTATAGCAGTTTTAATAACAAGAAATATAGATAAATGTGAATCTTTTGAATAATATTTAACATTCAATCAATATAAAATAAATAGAAAGAAATAGGCTAGACTCGATCATAAACAGAGCCTACAAACTATGAAAGTATTTTTTATGATCAAATCACATGCCACTTAAAGAAAGTGAAATAAATAAATTATTATTATCTTAAAAGTGATTCTTTTGCCCATATTACTTTATTTTGTGAATGTTTTAATTCCTGCTCTGCATTTGCTTCATAGGACATAATTAGGGTAGGATTGGCCTGACCCAAGTTCTTTGTTAAGTTCCTGGGGTTACATGTGAGTTTTGGAGAGAATGAGAGGGAATAGATTCAGGCAAGGGTTAGCTCAAGACATATTTCTTGCACCAGAAATCAACCTTAGAGTTATAGGACCAAAGAACCTAAACTGCATAGAAGTCAAATAAAAAAGAGTATTGTTCTAGATGTAAAAGACGGAGTACCCTCGGAGACTTGCATGAATCCTACTTCTGGATATTCACCTTGATTTCAAGATTTAGGACAGAGCACACAGGTGGCATTTGCTTGTACAGCATTTTTTTTTTTTCAATTTTAAGTCATTTTTCACTATATACTATGACTTTTATCAATCTCATCGGAAATTGTTCCAAATGTAAATGCAAATGCTATTTGATTAACTCATTGTGTTAACAACTGTTATCAATTATTATAATTACTATTAAAACAGTAAAATAAAATTAGAGAAGCATAATAGCAAACACTATGCTTCCTATAGTGATATTCACTATGCTGAGTGTTTTATATTTACTTTAAATTTTTTTATTCTCACAGTAATCATATTCATGAGGCAAATTATTTCACTTTTATAGACAGAGAACATGTGATTTAGTTTAATACTAGACTAGTAAGAGATGGAGCTGTGCTCACATTCATGTTCATAATGCTTTGAGGCAGAAAATTTTCACAAACACGTTGTAGTTCTTTAAGCAACAGATTTTATTTCAATCAAAATACATATTCTAATAAATAAATGGTTGAATTTTGCAACATAAACTTACTCGAACGATAGCATAATCTTAAAATTAGTCTCAATTCTCTTAATTTGTTCTATTTATGAACTACTGTATGCCCAGAGTGTTTCTTTAAATTGTTTTCATGCTCTTAAATTAAATTTTACATAGTTTTGTATATATAGTTCATCTTAATGCTTTATTTTTTTTTTTTATTTCTTTTACTTGTTTTAAATTCCTTTAAACTTTCCTGTCTTACTCCCAAAACTAAATACATTTTGGCTTAATATCTAGTTTTAGCCATCTACTAGTTGATATTGAGCTATTTTCAGACTTCTCTGTATCCCCTTAGAAATACTGAGAGATCAATTCATCTTTTTACAAATAACCATCATCTTGTTTTCTAACAGTTACAGTTTAATAGATATCTCTCCTCTATGACTCAGGACCTTGATTCCTCTCCCTATTTGCTTCAAACAATGTTGTCAGCTCTTAAAAAAACCATTTCGTCCTGCAGGTCTAAATAGAAATGAGTAGAATATGGATTCATGCCAGCAGGTGCTGCCGAAATCACTCCTTTGGTTGTCTCTATTGACAATTCTAATTCTTAAAATAATACTTTGTTTAACCTTACTTCTGCCTTTCTAGGGCATCCCTGAAGCTGACACAATGATTCAGACTAATGATACATTATGCCCTTTCTCACTCTTTCCAGAAGTAAAGTTGTTTTAATACCCCTTTTGGGTATAGAATTAAAATAGAAAAGAGTCAAATGTCAACACTACTATACAGAAGGAAATAACATACCTGAGCCATCACATTGTTCACAGGTAAAGTGTAGAAAACAATAACTATATAATTCTTTTAAAACATGTCTTCTGAGTTTTTAATATTATTATATTGAGGCAAGACTCTGATAAAACCAACACAAAGAAGGTAAGATTGACTTCATGTGCCATACTCCATAGGTGTGGCACACATTTCAACGCTGTCTCTCCACCACCATCCTCTGACATGCTGAAGATTAGTAACATTAAAATCAGGGCACTTTTCCTTTTTCATGTATGTGAGCCAATGCCCAAGGACGTGCTTTTCCAGGTGATTATTTTGCTTTGCTTAAAATCATTTGGAAGCTTTTGTTATTATTATTTTAAATTGAGGTAAAATTGACACATAACATATTAGTTTCAGGTGTACAGCATATTAATTCAATATTTGGATACACTGTGAAGTGACCACCAAAATAAATCTAGTCATCCTTTGTCACCATAGACAGTTACAATTTCTTTTTCTTCCTTGTGATGGAACTTTTAATATTTACTCTCTTGGCAACCTTCAAATATGCAATACAGTATTATTGCCTATGACTACCATGCTCTGCATTACATCCCCAAGATTTATTTATTTATGCCATGTTATACCAGCTGTGATCTCAAAGAGTTCATGTTTACTAGTCTCTTGATTGCATCATTTTCTCTTGTGTTCAATTTAATCTTGTGTTGGTTGGTACAGCAGCCTGCTATATAGGCTGTAGCCTGGGAGCAATAAGCTACACCATATAGTCTAGGTGTGTAGTAGGCTGTACCATCTAGATTTGTGTTAGTATACTCTGTGACATTCACACAATGATAAAATCACCTGACAACACATTTCACAGAACTTATCCCTGCCGTGATGTAGCGTAAGATGGTATCAGCAAGTTTGTACTTCTTGACCACCTTCATCCATTTCGTCTATGCCCCAGCTTCCTTCCCTTCTGGGAACCACCAGTCTGTTATCTGCACCTATGAGTTTTGTTTTGTTATTATGTCCTGGACCATATTAACATGATACACAGGATGTGATATGTAAGCCAAAAATAAGTTTAATTTACTCCCCTGGTGGGCAAAGTTGTCATTATAGAATATCAGCAAGCAGTCTTTAATTCTAGATGATGACTTATTTAATATATATGCCTTTTGTTGCATTTATTATATATATTAACAAATTGCATATTTTAAATGATTGAAATAATAGCACAAATCTAGTGCTTTACTTCTAATGTAGTATACTGTTTATTATATCTTATGGTGTGTTTTTTTCTGATTTTTAAAAAACTACAATAAATTGTTTTTCATGTAAGTCCATTGTGGACTGTTATAGTATAAATAAAAATGCTTTAACTGCATTTTTTAAAAAAAGTTTGGAACACAATGAATACATTATTTTCACTAGAAATAACCAATTGTTATTGGTAGTATTGAAAGTAATGAGAATTACAGACATTACACCAAGAAAAAAATATCTAAATACTACACACACGTATATATCTTCAGAATAATCACCTCTGGGATTACTGATGTTCACTTTATTTTTCCTTGCATATTACATTTATGATATACATAAAATTATAAATGTGCTCAATAGTAAATAAAAAGTAAAAAACAAAGAGAGGTTCTAAAATCTTACCTCAAAAGGAAGATTTGGAATTATTTGTGCATTATAACTTTAATACAATACATCTTTTGTTTAATGAGGTTAATAAACAAAAACTTCCAGCTGCCTATTTATGATATATATTATTTAAAATTATCTGGTTACTTTTTAACTGCTCCTCCCAGAAACACTGGAAAGGAAGAGGAAAAAATAAATCTGTACTTCAGAACTACTCTGAGTCACAGTCTAAGTTCTTTATATACTCTCAAAATCACTAAAAATTTTATGAATGAAAAATCATATTTATTAAAATATCTTTTTCATTGACTGAACCAATTTTTCCCACTTTTCATCATTAATCACTGAGAATATTGCCTTTATTCGTATAAAGCTATTACCTCCACTAATTGTATTCTATACTGTTTCAATATACGCTCTGTTTCCAAACCTGGAATTGTTTCCAAAGTTTTGGATCATTTTCTAGTTCTTCATCTACATTTTTTCTTACATGACATTTTAAGTTTTGTATGATTAAATTATATAATATGTTGATATTTAGGAATGTGAGGTATCATTGATATCATAGAATGCCTTGTGACTTATTCGTATTTTTTCCGGCTTATAACTTTTTTTCTTCTTCTGGCTAAAATGTTTATTAATTCAAATGGAAATCATGAAATACACTATTAGACATGTAAAAACAATAACCCAATTATTTTGCACCTTTATGCCATGCCGTGTAATTTATAGCAATATATTTTTCATAAAGTTTTCTTTCTTTAAATATTATATTTAAATATATATTATCTCTGTTCTATGGTTTTAAAAATGATTCCTTACATGCAGAACTATATGTTTAAAAAATGAAGTATATTACCACTTGAAAAATTATTTTGAAACAAGTCAGATTATAAATGAATATATTAAAGTTAATGTGAATACATACTCAGTTATGCATACAACAAATAAAAGCTTTAACTTCAGTTTAATAATTTCTTATGATAACACTTCTTAGGTGTTCATTTTTAATCAACTTTATTAAAAGGCTTGACACAATCAGTCACACTAAACCATGATCAAAGGAAGTACAACACCTAGATGCCTTAAATATTTGGAGAATATTTTAATATTCAGCTACTCACAATATTAAGTATTTTTAATATTAGCATTTCTTATACAAAATGAGTTTTCCTAAGAGAATTTAGAAGTTTAAAAAAGCAACCAATTAAAGAACATCTTTGCAATTGCTTAGTCTGATAGTGGTAAGACTAAAATTTCAGTCTTGGACTAGCCAAAATTGGGAGTCTTGCTGCAGGTAGATAAAGAAGCTATTACTCTCTAAAGATAACTGCTTTGGCTGAAAGGTTTTGTGCTTTGTTTATCATAGCAATGGGTGATAAGGCTAATAAGAAGTTGTGTACTGCTAATGGTGGTGATAAGAAAAGACAGGACATTACTCTTGAGAAAATCTAGATATAATCAAATTCTGGATTGGCTCATCCTTGCTAGGTAAACTCTCCACTTTAAGCACAACAAAAGAACAAAAGAAAAACATATCTTTAATATAGAATATATTTAGAGAAATTAAGTTGAGAGTCTGAAAATCTCTAATTCTCCATCTATTTTTCTACATTTTGAACCATTATTTTCAAAATATGAGTTTGAGAATTTACCTTTTTCTTACAAACATGACGAGAAACATTTATTGAGCACCTTCTGTTTATATGAAAATACAAAGAACTTCACCTAGAAGGATAGATATTAGAAATTGTAGAGAAATAAAATGTTATTTGAAAGATATTTTAGCAATATATATAAAGGGCCGGTTGAGTATGAAGAATTACCATTCATCTTCAAAAAGGAGATGCCATTTGAATTGATATTGAAGACTAAGTGGGCTCACTAGATAGGTAAGATAAGAATATTCCAGTAGAGGAAACAGAAAGGGCAAAGGCAGGTATGAAAAAGGTTGATGTGTGAGCGAATTGCAAGCTATGGGTTGCATGAGAGAAAGATTGAAAATGGGGTCGGAAATGGTAACTCTAACAGATCTCATTGAACTCCAGTGGATGGTGGGGAATTGAGTCTTTGTCCCAGAGTTTGATGTCCTGTATTCCAAAGACAACCTGCATCAGAGCCCCCTGAGAGACTTCTTAAATTTTTGGAATCTAAGATATGTCAAAGTTTTACTGAATCATAAGCTCCCTGTGTGTGGTACAGAAATCTGCACTTTAATAAACACCTTGATCTCATGCCCGAAAAACTTTGAGCTCAATTTTCTATTGATGAATAGAACATGAAATGTGCATACCCCATGTATGCCCAAGATGAAACAATGTGACAATACTGAATGAGAATAAAGTAATAAAATTTTTGTTATTGTTTATCGAAAAAAGAGAGGAGGAGGAAGGAAGGGAGGGAAGGAAAAAAGGGAGAGAGAGAAGAATACAATTAATAGGTGTGTCTAATGTGCAGATAGTTACTGTATCCTTCATTTGGCCCATATATCATGGTGTAGTGTGTAGAATATCATCAGAGGAGATTGTCCTTCCATTTGCTTTCAGTGTGTTAGAATGTACGGCACTTTAAGTGTGCTGGGTTAAAGCACTTTATTTATTTATTTATTTATTTATTTATTTATTTATTTATTTGTCTCATTTTAACAACTTGCACTCGAGTCTGTGGTTAAGTGTGTCGTTTGAAAACACATGTTTTGTGAGCTGTTTCATTTATGAAAACCACTTAAATAAGTATCAAATAAATTTACTTTAGCATTTTTTCAAGATGCTAAAAAAGTAATTCTAAGAAAGTACATATGTTTATACTATTAATACACATATAGAAATTAAAATGATGGAAATATGTCTTATTAAGTCAGAAGATATTTTGGGTTGACAGATCTTTCTTTTTGTAAAATAAATGTTGTAGTTAACAAAAAATGACAGCATAGGAAAGAAACTTGAAGTCACAAAATTCTAAAACACAAATTATCTTTCTTAGAATTTTAATATCTCCTATTGCCTGCAAGAGTGACTTTCAAACCTTTTTTTAAATCATGGAACCCATCATGAATAGTTTTGAGCACAAACCCAGTGATTGTCTGCTTTTATTTCTGTTCTATTCCAATCTACATTGTTCTACTATAAATGTTAAAAGTTGTTTTAAAAATGGAAATAAAATAAAGAAATATAAATAAATCAATATTTAAAAACAATGCTAACACTGCCAATTCCTTAAGTTTGTTTTAAGTATTAGATAAACTTTACATGTGAAAAATCAGGGTAATATATAGTATGGTAAGCACATAATAAAGGTTGCATGTATCATTGCAGCTACTGGTGTTAAAGTTCTTACTGGCTTAAATGTCCTTTTGTTGTAGTTGCATGACCCAACAAATTTTATTTTTCACTTTCAGCATTTCTTAAGCCTGGCTTCTGATCTGTGAACAAGTAAGTGCTATTACAAATAATTTTATACTTTAAGTAGTGTATTTAATGTGGAGGATAGTTATACTCTAAATGAATATATTTAGTGTAAGTCAATGGTACAGATGAATAAGTATAAGATTGCTCTAGATATTCTGGGTTTATTTTGTTGTCATATACTTTTTATCAGAATGAAGTTTTCCATACCTCAGCACTTCAATTCAAAATATAAAAGAAAGTTCTGATTCTGTCAAGTTCACTATATGTGAATTCAGAGCTTAAAGCCACAAACTAGTTCAAGCTGCACTTGTCATTTTTCTTGTATTTATTGCAAAGAAAGTGATATTGTGTTTGCTTCTTTCCAAGGTTGCATTTAATGTCACTAGTATTAATTTTTTTCTTTCAAAAAGTGCAGAGATAGTTTTATCTTCCTTTGATAGTATTAAAACGTGTCTTTAATAGATACTAAAAAGTAGCGATGAGACGAACATACTTTTTACAATAAACATGTGCATGTATTGACATGACTGTCTAATATACTGGATAGGTATGCAGTATAATTTCTCAGTGTATTTTTGCATGTCATTTCTAAATGCATGTGTGTATATTCTGTGGAAACATATTAACATCACATTGTTGTTTATATTTTATAGTAATATATAGATGTATATAAACGTATATTCAGATATCAAGTTTCCTTCTTGATATCTGAATATACTTCACTTCTAAAAATAGCAATCAATAAATAAAAAATAAGTAAAACAACTCATTCACAGTTCCCTACTCCAGAGACAACTCTTGCTAACATTTTTCAAATTTACATTTTTACATTTTATTTTATTACAAAACAATAAACATGGTGATAGCCATATTCATAAATTTCATACTATATATGTTATTTTAAAATTATATTGCATTTATGTAAAAATGTCATTGAAAATATTCTTTTAACAATAATTTAAAATGACATTCCATATTCTGTTACATGTGTGTTTGGCTCAGGTCAAACACCTTGGAGTCATCTATTAGTCCTTTCTTGTTTCTACTCCATAGCCAATCTCTCAGCAAATTCTGTTTTGTGTAATCCTTAAAATATACTGAGAATCACAATGCCTCAACCCTGTTTATTTTAATTAAAATTAAATTCCATATTAGACAAGCTCACTACCTCACTCAAAACCCAGTGTTTTCACATTGCACATATACTGTACGAGTATATACAAACCAGTAGAAAATGACTCATAAGTAGTATCAAAGAATTTGTTATTAATTCAGCATACATAAAATATTAAAAGGCTTTCACAACAGCCACTAAAAATTTAAATTAATAATCTAATTGTAAAAGCATAAAAAACATTCTTATGATATATCTGATAAGAAGTTAATATCCAAAATACATAAAGAACTCATACAACTCAATAACAAAAAAAAACAAGCCAATTTAAAAATGGTTAGAAGACCTCAACAGATATTTCTCCAAAGAGGAAACACAGATGGCCGATAGAAATAAAAAGATGATCACGGTCACTAATTATTAGAGAAATGCAAATTAAAACCACAATGAGATATCACCTCACACCTGTCAGAATGGCTATTATCAATAAATCAAAGAACAAGTATTAATGAAGATGCGGAGAAAAGGAAACTCTCATACACTGTTGGTAAGATTGAGAATTGGTACAGGCACTATGGAAAACAGTCTGGAGGTTTCTCAAAAAGTTAAAAATGGATATACCTTTTGACCCAGCAATTGCACTTCTGGGTATTTATCCAAAGAAAATCAAAACAATAATTTGTAAAGATCTATGCACCCTTATTTTCATGGCAGTACAATTTACAATAGCCAAGATATGGAAGCAACCTAAGTGATAATCAATAGATGATTGGATCAAGAAGTTATGGTTCATATATACAATAGACTATTACTCAGCCTTTTAAAAAAATGAAATGCTACCATTTACCACGACTTGGATGGACCTAGAGGTTATTATGCTTAGTGAAATAAGTCAGACAGAGAAAGATAAATACCATATGATTTCACTTATGTGCAGAATCTAAGGAACAAAAAGAACAAACTAATCAAAAACAGACTCACAAATATAGAGGACAATCTGACAACAGTCATAGGGTAGGAGATTGTGGGGCTGGGAGAATGGGGTGAAGGGTTAAAGAAGTACAAATTATTGATAGATGGTCATGAAATGGAGAGCGTGGCATAGGGAATGCATTTAGCATTAATGTAATGGCTAGATCTAGAACCAGAGGAAAGAAAGAGCAATTAGGGAGATCGTTTTATAAACTATATAATTGTCTAAACAGTGTACTGTATACATGAAAGTCAATAAAATTAAAGTAAAGATTAAAAAAACATTATTTAAGGAGATATTAGAAATAGGTATATAATAGCATATTGAGAAAAAATGTCCAAGCCAATAAAAAAATCAATACAATAATGGAAGTAATTGTTTTAAATCAACCCTTATCTAAAATTAAATTTTGTGATGAAGGAAATTTCTATTTAAAAATAGTGAAATAAAAGAGTTATTTGTTCTTCTCCACAAAAATAAATGAATGAATGAATGAATGAATGAATGAATAAATAAATAAATAAATAAATGCAAAGAGAAAAAAATGTGGCATGTTATGTGGAGACTATTTTTTCAGCAATAAGGAATAGTCACAACCCCAATGCAAATTAATAACAGACTTAGTGAATGAATGTTCCAGACATTAGTGAAATGTTCATAGAAATGTTGATTAAAAGTTTTTCACTGTCAACTCTCCCTAAACTACATTTCAAATATAAGTAAAAATAGAAAAATAATTAGTACTGGTCCTATTTATAGGTGGTACAAAATAATGAATAAAGAATATTCAATGAAGTATGAAATATGGCTCAAGAAAACTGAGTTCAGACAGATAGCTCTCCATAAGATCAAAAAATTACAGAGTTCAAAATTCAATGTAGGGGGAAATAAAATACAGAGATAGAAGCTATAAGAGGAAATCACACAAAAGGAAGATGAAAAGACAAAGTTGTAAAACTGATTGTATAAAAAACGAGATGTAAGAAGACAGACTATCCTGCATAAGAGTAATTCATGTCCCTGAAATAACAGAGAGAACACTTAAAATTGAAAAATATCCTGAAAGACACAAGAAGCAAACTTGAGAAGGAAGAACTGAAACTGCTGATGAGAAGGAAAAATATTATTCTAAGAGAATTTGTTTCAACAAAAACATTTCCAAGTGAATTTACTAACTCAAGTCTATGGATATCATCTATAGCATGGACTCAAAGATAAAAAGGAAGTCACATGTTAAATTGTAGTATTCAATATTAGTTAATAGTAATAAATGAAGATCCAGCATCTGGGAGCTCGAGATTTCAACTTCCAGCTCCTGTTACTAATTTGGCCACCATAAACAACCTCTCTATCTGAACCCCTCTTTTCTAATTTTTAAAGGGATTTAACAAAATAGAAACTTAATGTACCTTCTGAACGGTACATTAGATAATGGATATAAGGACTTAGAATTCTTGGCAGAAATTAAGCATTCTCTAAGGTGTTATACATAAACCTTTAAGAACTCTGAGAGTCAAGCATCCATGATTGCTTCAGGCTGTCTAGGAGAAAACATATAGATAATACACAGAATTCTCACAAAGCAGTATGAATATAAACCAACAAACTCAGAAATGGAAAAGATACCAAAGGAATAGTGGTAAGTAGTAAATCTACCAAAATAAAATGAATTATTTTTAGCTGCTGTGCTTAGGATAACACAACAGCACTGTACTGTTAATGATATAGCTATGGGAATAGGAAGACAGTCACAGTAGTAGATGTTCAACTTTCTTTTGCAATAAGGGGACACTAGATAATGCCAAATCATACTAAAAATCAAAAGTACTCCAACCAATTAATAGATTTCTTGATATTTTGCTCTAAATTTTAATAGATTTTAGAGACTATTATGTCTTATTATAAAGAAATATTTATAGAAATTTACAGATATCTTTGCTTTGTGTCTCTTTTCCTTTGAAAATTTTAAGTAAAATTAATTTATTTTATTTTGAACTATTAAATATTTTATTGTATTTTGTAAAATGCCATCTATGGACTCTATTATCTGTTATATTATATATCTAATAGGTACATTTACATACACATGTAAGAAAAACTGGGATATTGATAACAATGGTTCTTTAAGGGTAATGAAATTTGTGGTTGGTTTTCTTCTTCCTTTTTAAAATTTTCTTGATTTCTTTAAATGTATTGTAAAGAACCTATGCCATTTCCCTATATTATAGCTATAAGATCCATCTATGTTGCGCTACATATATTTCATTACATGAATATACTAAACTTTACTTACTCATTATGCTATTGATGGATATTTGGGTTTTAATTAAGTATTATTTTTCTCTGCAAAATGCTGCATAAAAACAACCAGAAGAATGTCAGTGCTATCCATCAATGTCTACAGGTTGACTGAGTCTTGGGCTCCCGTGGATTAATCTGGTTCCAGGATTCAGTTTAGTTCTGATCCATGAGTGATTCAGAGACCAAGACTGAAGAAACAGCTGATGTCTGGGGATTGTTTTTCTCATTATGCAGGATAAAAGTTGAGATGAACTTGAAGTACTCACTATGCCTCTTATAAACCTCAGCTTAGAACTATTATACTATCAATATGCCCATATTACATTAGTAAAGGAAGTTATTTGGCCAAGTTGAAAGTTAATAGGAAGAGAATAGATACACGATTTACACCACTGGGAATTCCTTCAATGTCTCTTTACAAAAGAAATAGTTATGTACTTTTATTTTATAGGTAATAGAGAAAAATTAGAAACAATGCTATACTTCTAGGTTATTTTCCAGCAACCTTTTATGGTAATAGTCAAACTTTAATTGTAATGAATAATGCTACTATGAGCATTCTTGTACAGGCCTTTTCATACAAAATGCAAATGTCTTTCTTTCAATATGTAAAAAAGTTGTTGGATAACGTTATAGAGAATTTCAGCAATAATTTATAATATCGGCTTTCCAAAGAGGTTATACCAATTTATAACCACAATTGGAGTTGCTCATATTTTGTTTAGAATATTTTTGCTTAATGTTCATGAATGAGATCAGCTTATACTTTTTTCCTTATAAGATAATTTTGTTCTGTCCTGTTTTAATTAAGGTTATCCTGAGATCATTAAAACAGTCAAGAAGGCATTCTCTGGAAGAGTTTGTGTAGTGTTAGTCAAATTTCCAATCATTTATGTGCTCTTATTACTCCATTATCTGGTTCATGTGTAGACCTGTATCTATTGTTTGTTGTTTCTTTTGATTTTGTTTTATGGCCCTTGGATGCCTGATAATTGCTCAAAAAATGCTATATGTTATCTATAAAAAATGTAAATGATTAGTATTTTATTTCCTCCAAAGAGGATTTGATTTATTTATGGTTAGCAGTGAGAGAATGTCCAAGCATCCTTGATTTTGTCAGGGTTGTCATGTTTCAAGGCTATTCTTCGATATGATGAACTAGGACTCATTGGAGAAATTGTTGATTTGAGGGCTGAGGCAGTGAAAAGTGAGCCTAAAACAACTTGTGCCAGAAAGAAATGTAGTGCCTAAAAATAAGATTTTATGTTACTCACAGATCAACTCTATAAAAATGATTATTCTCATTAATGGAAACTGAGGGTCAAGTGCCTTCCCTAATGACTGATTTAATCCCTGGTCTGATTGAAAATTTAGCTTTTTTACTCCATCCATTTACTAATCCATTTATTCAACAAAATTTATTGAGTGTTTTTTGTATGCCAGGAGTGACATTATATTTTGAAAATGTAGTTTAGGCTGCTCTAGAGATATTCAGAGGTAATTTGTTCATTTTGAAATTTCTTATAATGTATTCCTGTGGAGGATTCTGTTTCTGGACAGGACACAAGCCATCCATAATATCAGGCTAGTAAAAAATATAGTTCTATATTAGATGGAATGTTATGGGGCTCTTTTGTCGAGTTTTTATTGTGTAGGAGGGTATTCTATTAGATACTCTGTGCTGTATCAAGGAAATCTAACATGTTTGATGTGGGTCTCAGTAAATTATCACACTGGAAGGCCCGCAGCCTCACAGCCTGACCCTGTAGCAGGGGCCGGGTGTTGCAACCCTGGGGGCAGAGTGGGATAAATCCCATCCTGAATGATTGCCTGGGGCTGGAGCAGAGTTCCAGGCCCACAGCTCCAAGTCCACAGCCATAGTCTGAGCAGCACTGCTGTCTTGCATCAGGCGGCCAGCACTAGGAGCCGACCTTGCATTCGCCTGCCTTGAACATTGGTGGGTTCGACTCCCGTGCCCACCTGAGCTCTGCACCACTGGCACGTGAGGAGGGTTGCTGGCCCTGGTGGCCACTAGGTAGGCTACTAAAAAAAAAAAAAAAAAAAAAAAAAAATCACCACGAAAGCTATAATCTCACATAATAAAGTGCATTATTATTTCAATTTTAGTTAAACATTTAGAGACATTAGAACTGCCTTAGATTTTTTTAGAGATAAAGCTTAGATGTGTCTTAGTGGCTTTTGTGCCTATTAATAAGCGCTTTGATGATTTTAAAATATGTTGCTCAGTAGCCAAAAGGCTTGAATGATGAATTCTATAGAAGGTTAAAGGGTATATTTATATCTAGCTATAAATAAAAGATAAACTGGCAACACTTTAAAAATTAGTGTGTATTCTTTCAACTGCAGAATTCATTAAACATCTAAAAATATTGTACTGTTGAATCTAGGCTCCAACTAAAATAACTCTAGTCTCCACCAAAACCAATTACATCTTATTATGAGCATAAAAATATCACTTTGGTATGAATCACCAAAATTGTATCTTCATTTTACACTCTTTAAAGTTAATACTGTCAATTGAACATTGATGAAGAATTGATTCTAAAAACATAGATATTTTAACAATTTACCTTGAGAGATAGTTTATTCATTCCATGTGTATTTTATTTATATTTTTATTTATTTTTATTTTTTTTTATTTGTTTTAGGCCAGGCAACCTTGGTTGACCTCACAGATTGCAAAGACCTTGTCAGTTTACAATCCTTTATTTTTTACACCTACAGGATCTGGTCTTCCTAGGTGGTCTCGCATCCAAATACCAAGCCTGATCCTGCTTAGCTTCTGAGATTACATGGGATCAGGCTTGTTCAGGCTGGCATGGCCATAGATTCCAAGTATGTTTCATACTTGTCTTCAATAGAACTAAACATTGACTCATACATTTTATTATAGGCTCTAAACTTTAAACCACAGTTAGCTGTACCCGAAGTGGACTTTGATTTAAGTCAAGGCAGTCAGATCCTTTTTTCCATAATCATTTCGATTTACTTGAATTGAAGACTTGAGTTTCTCACATTGTGAAGTTGAAATGTTTTTAACAGGCATATTAAAGAAGTAAATTTCAGTTCACACAGAGAGAGGAATGAATAGAGGCACAAACAAACAAACGAAAAAAAGCAGAGACATGAGTTTGTGCAAGTTAAACAAAAGTCAAAGAACATCTTTCAAGTTCCTCAAAATTCTTCTATTTCAGGTGTCAGCCCATAAGAATCCTGGTGACACTTGTGGTCGTTGGTTCCATAAAATTCTTCTGAACCCTTATGTTCAATTTTTTTTCTGATCTTCTCTTGGAAAAGAATTTGCTGTAACATGGAACAAAGCATTCTTGACTATAAAATCAGAGACTAATAAACGATGTAGAAGGAATTTATACTTAATAAATAATCCTAAAAATAACATTATTAGCATGAATAATAAAGGATTAAAAGTACTGTAGATATTATTTTTATTTAAATCAAATTTATATTGTTTGATGTCAAACATTATACTCTGTTACTTAATTTTTAAATCATCATTTAGTTTTGATCACAACTCTATACAGATAAGACCATTTTCTAAAGAAATTTATCCAGATAAATTCTTAATGCAGCAATACATTTATAATGAAAATATGTATTCAAATAAGTAAAATTATGAAATAAGTTCCGGAGGTACAAACAAATTTGGCCCATATCATAGAAGATGTACTTTCATTTCTCTGAAAAATTAATACAATCTAATTATTAGATGAATTAGATAACTTCAAGATATTAAAGTAAAATAGAACATATATTTAGAGGAGAACAATACATATTTAATCCTCCTGGAAAACATCATAATGATTAAGTGAAGGGTATTATTTATACATATTCTTTTAATATTTTGCATAAAGCTTCTGTCAATTTTTATAAAATAAAAAAAATTACTTGAATAATTTTTTCACACTTTGGCTGTTTTACAAACCCTCCATTATAATTAGAATTCTATAACCATTAATACAATATCCTAATTAAGAAATCCATTAAGTTTCTATAATAGTTGCTTTAGAGATCATATTAAATTTACTGAAGTTTTAAATAATAAATTCATGTGATGGGATTTTAATGTGCAATTTAAGAAGTTATTAATATTTGAAAGAATCAGTCATTGCTTCTGTGTTCAATCAATACTAAGTTTTTGTCATATACTTAATTATCAATTTTACCATTTCTAATATTTCATGACTATTCTTAAGTGTTCTTCACAGAAAGGGATATCTTATTTTAGTAAAACTTCTTTGCTTAAGAATTAAATATTTATACTTATCATCTTACTAAAACAAAATCTGCTTGATATAGATTAGTTTTACTTCTTTGTGAAGTATGACCTCCTATGACTTTTACTTTGTCAATACTTTTTTCATTCCTTAGCATCAAAATGCAAAAATTTTGTACCATGTAGTTTATACTTATAAAGAACATGATAGTAATGACAATCTAGAGAGCTAATTGTAAGCCCTGGGACTCCTGAAAATTGCTTGTGTTGTATTATCTATTTATGCCACAGACTTTCTTTGGGCATTGGTTTCTTCATTTGTAAAATAAAAAGCCCCAGTAGAGTGAGCTACCTGTCATCATTAAAAGATAAAAATCTATTTTAAATGACCTAATTAAGTAAAATTTTGAAGCTATTATAAAAGGCACCTATAATTGATCAGTTCAATAATATTCTTAGTTTTGTAAGCAATCACCAAACATATTTTTTTAATTAAAATCGAAAAATGTATTTTAATTAAATCACGTATATCCTAATTTACTTTCAAATGACAAGTTAGGAAGGATAATTTAATACTGATATAATGAAGAGTCCAGCTGATCTTTAAAATTCAGTTGGTTCATTTGTAATCTTATCACTTAAAAGAAATTTGAAACTAGATTGAAGGGACAAGGAAGGATGTTATTATGATAAGGCAAGCTACACAGCAGATAATTCTATTCGATGGAGGATTTTAAAAGCCTTACTAGGAACAAAAGCAAAAAAGGTCCCTGTAACTAGAATAGAGTAAGTAAGAGGGTAAGCAAAGGAAGGAAATAAATTTCACAACACGAGGGCCAGAAACTCTAAGGCTACATAGATCAAGACAGAGAGTTTGGAAGTCATTATGAATGTAATAGGGTACCATAACAGAGTTTTAGCAGGAAGCATTGTAATTATTATTACTATTATTTTAACTTTTTATTTGAAATAATATTTCATTTAATAAAAACATATTTAGTTGAAGAACTTCCCACATATTCTTCATCCAATTTTTCTCCTAATAACATCTTATATAACTGTGCTACATTGAATAAAATAAAAAAAATAAATAAATAAAAAACACAGCTGCAATGTTATGAAATGACTATTCAGGATTCAATAGTTTTTCCATTTATATTCTTTTCTGTTCAAGTGTCCAATTGAAGTTACTATGCATCATGTCTCCCTAAGTCTTCTTCAATCTGTTTCTTAGTCTTCGCTTGACGTTCATGTAAAATGTTTCCTATTTTGGATTCATTTGATGTTTTATCATGATTGGATTGAGATTATAGATTCTGGGGAAGAATACCAGAAAGTTGACATGCTCTTTTCATAGCATCATATGGAGAGAAATGCCATGATATCAGCATGAGTTACCACTGGTGATGTTAATGTTGATTACTTGGATAAACTGGTGTTGGGTTTCTACACACAATTTCCTCCCTTTCTATACTATAGTTATTAGAAGCAAATCACTTAAGTCCAGACCATGATAAAAGGGAGTAAAATTGAGCTCTACCTCTCTCGTGGGAGGAGTATCAAAGAATTTTGAGTATTTTTAAAACTACAATAGTATTAAATGACTATTATTGGGTGATATTTTTAGGTTGTGCGAGTTCTCTGTTTTTCCTTAAAGTTTTGCCCACTAATATTAGCATTCACCCGTGAATACTGTGTATAGCAATTATACTGTATTGTTCTAATGGTAAATTTCTATTTCTTCATTTTTTTCTAAATTTATTATTTGGAATTCTCTAAGGAAGGTTTGTCCCTTTCTCTTCTATTTATTTATCAAATAATCATTTATTTATCTGTCTGGGCTTATAGCTATGTATTTTATTCTTTGAGTAATAGTCCAAAATATCATCATATACATTGTTGATCAAATTGTTCTCTATTTAGCTACCAGGAGAACTTTCAGGTTGGCTCTGGTGTCCCTTTGATGTGGCCCAAGCTCTTTACTTCTTGAGTACTTTCTTCTTTTCTGGCGCTACAACATGCTATGTACTTATAAGTTCTCAGCCTTAGAATCATCATTTTCTCCATTGATTCCATGTTTCTTTTATTGAAGAATTGTATTTAGACACTAAGGTAAGGGTGCTGGGTGTGCTCACTGCTACTGGACTGTCACTGTTTCTAGACATCTTGGTACATCAAATTAAGAAATATATGTGTGAAATATACATAAAAACACATAGTGATAATTATTTCTACTTCTATCTATATCTATATTAAAATAAACATGAGTTCATACTGATATCTCCAATCACAATCCAGTACCATATAGTTTGTTCACTCTATCATAAGTTCTTTCTCAGACAGTACAAAATTTGGTGTTCAGTTTCAACAATGTTTTTATTTGTGCATTTCCAATATTCATGTAAAACAGTTTCATAATTGTTAACCCCTCCCCCATGAGAAACAAATTAACCAGTTAAAGTATAGTTTCTATGTTTTTTTGCTTTTTTAACTTTACAGTATTCTGTCAAAATGTTCTTTTCAAAAGTTACCTAAATTAACTATTTTCTTTCTTCTTTCACCCTTTTGGGTGAGATTATGTCACACATTTGTAACACCGCTAGGTTCATTTGTCATGGTCTGTATTTCCTCCTGGGAGTCCCTAATATCTTGGTTGATTTTCTTTTAATTTGCATATAGTAAATTTCACTCTTCATGACATACAGTTCTATAGGTTTTAATAAATGCACAGAGATTATTGTTATTTTCTATAATTGGAGCTCTACTCAAGAAGCAGTTGGAGCAAGGGAGAAAAGTTGTAGGCAAAATTGGTAGCAATGAGAATAATTATAAAGTTATTGCTATCATCTGTGGGAGAAATGATTTTAACAGTAAGATGGATTTTCAGTATTATTTTCAATATGATTGATATTCTCTTTCAGACAATTATGATGTCCTTATTTTTACATGATAGATTTTTAAATTCAATATAAAAGAGATTTTATTTTCTAGTTTGAATAAAAAATCCTAAAAATACTATGCTAGATATAGCCTCATTTATGTGTTAAGATATATAATATATTCAAAAATAGAGCTAATATACTTAACTGAAAGATTGGGTACCAGAGCTGAGGACAAAAGATAATTTAAGAATAACTCTGAGGCTTTTAACTTAAATAAATAGTAGCTCATTTAAAAGAACTAGTAAGGATTTTTAGAAATTTAATGAACACATTTTGTTCCCTAAAACAACAAAAACAAAAATTATATAAATTAAAAAAAATAATGCAAAATTAAATATAAAATGTGTATTCTTCTAAGTAACAAAGAAAAACATAGTTATTTTATATTTATCTGTTATCTCAAGAAGTTTCTTATCTCTTCTAAATGCACAAAATAGAATGAGCTTGTATGCAAAAAAAAAATTATTAAATAATTTTATATCAGTAGAGTGTTCTCTTATATATACTGTTTGTAAACCTTGCTGTTATGACACAGAAAATAAAAAGTAATTTGTTAATTCTTCCACTTTATTAAAGAGCATAAAAGGTACTAGTATAGTACTACAAAAATGCAATGACACTTCTCCCTAGAGGACAAACAAATGGCCTACAAACATATGAAAAGACACTCAACATCGCTAGCTATTAGGTAAATGCAAATCGAAACCACAATGAGATACCTGATACCACAATGAGATACCAATGAGATACCTGTTAGAATAGCTATAATCAACAGGACAAGTAATAACAAATGCTAGAGAGTATGTGGAGAAATAGGAACCCTCATACACTGCTGGAGGGACCACTATGGAAGGTCCTCAAAAAACTAAGAATTGATCTACCATATGATCCAGCAATCCCACTACTGGGTATTTACCCCAAAGACTTGAAAACCCATATCTGAAAAGATATTTGCACACTGATGTTCATAGTAGCATTATTCATAGCGGCCAGGACATGGAAGCAACCAAAATGTCCTACAATAGATGATTGGCTAAAGAAGCTGTGTTACATATATACAGTGGAATATTACTCAGCCATAAGAAGAGATGAAATACTGCCATTTGTGACAACATGGATGGACCTCAAGATAATCATGGCAAGCAAAATAAGCCAGACTGAAAAAGGAGAAGATCATATGTTATCACTTATATGTGGGATATAAACCTAAAAGCAACAAATGAACAGGACAAAAAGAGACTCATGGACATGGACTATAGACTAGTGGTTACCATAGGGTAGAGGGTGGGGAAGGAGAGGTAGAGGTAGATGGGGTAAAGGGGGTCAAATATTGGGGGTTAAGGGGAGGACGAAGTGGGTAAAGGGGATTAAATATATGGTAGCTGAAGGAAACTGGACTTTGTGTAGTAATCACACAATAGAATATATAGATGTCAAATTATAATGTACACCTGAAAATTATGTAATTGTATTAACCAATGTTACCCTAATAAACTTAATATTAAAAAAAAAAGAAAATGCAATGGGATTCTCTTAAATTTTGTTTTCTCTAAAGACTAAACAAATATTATTGTGATTCATTGTTTCTTTTTATTTAAACCAAAACTAAATCTGAGATACTTGAGTTAATACTTTCCCCTTCTAAATATCACCTGTAAAGCCATCACACATGAATAAAATATCAGAGGCCTGTTTGTAATCTAGTATCCATCATTGCCAGTTCCCTAGTACACTACTGCCTATTTTTCCATTGACTTATAATATATAACATGCTAGCATGCATACCTGATAGAAAACCTCAAGATGAGAAATAAAATGTCATAGTGCAACCTGCCTTAATTTTTTAATTATCCATTTTGTCAGTTTATTATCTGCTAATGTTCACTTTTGATTACATCATAAAGGATTACAAAGTTTTTCTTCATTTGATCCTTTTTTGAAATGGCTAGTTTTAATCTAACTAGAAGAAAAATCCAAGAGGTGTTTATTCTTTTAAAACATATTAAAGACATATTTAAAAATAAATAAGTCTTCGGTTCCACTAAACTTTTAAATTATCTTAACTACTTGATTTGTATTTAAAAAAAATATTTTGTCTCTTTAACATGATGAGCTTTATCAACTACCAAAGGATACGAAGGAGAGAGAGGGACTTTAAGGTTTAAATGACTATATTTTTAACATTTGTGAGCTCTGAGAAAATGGTTTGATGTCAGGATGTTAAATCAATAACTAAAGGTTAACACTCTGTTTATGTAACAAAAGTCTGCATAGATCTTTTAAAAATGAAAATCGTGTGAGACTTTACATTCATGATAAATATACATCTCTGAATCAATGTGGAGATCACTTGTCATAAATGCTCATTTGTGAAGAAATGGGTTAAAGTTTAGATAGAACAATAAATTGTTCCAAACAGGGGAATCATAACATAGTAACAAATGTAATGGAGAAAACAGGAAAATATAAGAAATAAAGAGGATTTCTTTGGTATTTTTCATATTCTATGCTATGAAAGAATTCTAAATGTCACCTTCAAGAGAAAAAATTCCTCCTGCTAATTAAGTACAACAAAGAGGTATTCCTGAAAACCAATAATGCCTTTTGCCAGTAAATCAATAAAAATACAAAACTTTTAATGGAAAAACTAAAAGGTAAGGTAAGGGTATACTAGTATATTACTCTTAAGATTATTGATATTCAGACTAGAAAATTATACCTCTATTTTCTTTTATTTTTAACAATCAGACTCATAAAATAAAAACATAATTATTTGGAAGAGAATATAATATTAATCATATTGAAAATCCAGAAAAAAGTCAACAGAATAAGTTCTCAAATAATTATATTATGAATAAATGTCTACAAAAATATTCATCAGGGTAGGAAATTTATCTTTTTAATCCACTGCTTTATTCAAGTCATAAATATTTTTCAGAAAAAAATATGTGGTATATTTAAACATAGCATTATGATTTTATATTTCTTATGCATATTTAAATAACCAGAATTTTCTAGCTAAAATTTTCCTATTTAATTTTAAAACAAAATGACCCACAGATATGTGGTGTTTTCTTAATCTTAGAATTTATATCATTATTATTATTATTATAATTTTTCGGATATAACTTTTAACCTTAAGCATTTGAAGTATTCTTTCAATCTATGATATGTAAGCAATCTTTTAATTTTGCATTAACTAATATAACTTTATTGCCTATCATGTCCCATGACTGTGCCAACATTCTTCACATTTATTGAGTTATTAAATTTGTAAGAAAAAAATATTTGATTATATTTTAAAATTGACATATCTACAAATTAAGTTGATAAAGTACTTATAACTGAGGATAAGACAGATATTGAATAAATTATCAAGCCAGAAGAGCAACATAAAACTTAAATCAGACATTGTGCATTTTCAACAAAATCACTACTGCCTCCAAGTGAAAACCAATTAGTGTATCTGGAAGGATTTAGAACGAAACAGAGAGTGTGACATTTTTCAGGCCAAGAATGGCAGTCCTAGGCTGATGGCAAGTATCTGGGTAACCCTCTGGAGAACACGACACTGCCAATATGTGAGGGGGCTCCATCAAAAACCTGTGTCTGCTCAGTTTTTCTTCTTGGGATTGTAGACATATTTAAAATCATGAGATGGGAAATACCAAAACAAACAGGGCTTTTGAAACTGATTTGAATTTGAAATTAACAAGGTGTTGAAAATTAGGAGAATTTTCTCTTCTTCACTCCAACTTCTTAGCTGTGCTAGCTCTTGTATTAGCACTGAAGCTAGTTTTCGGTTCAAGCTAATTCAATATTATGAGACTGAAACCTGTTCTACAACACACAATTAACTAAGTATTATGCAAGGATAACAAAAATTTGGTCTCTGTTTTTAAAGAGCTTAACATATTGCAAGAAAGAGAAATATAAAAAATAAAAATAAAAAAGTCCTGCGATGTTAGGAATAAAATGGAATGGAAATGAGGGTTCAGAGGAAGTAGTGCCTAACTCACTTGAATAGTCACAAGAAAGTTAGACAAAGCAGGTTACACATATGATGAATCTTGAATTGTGAACAGAAACCTTGCAAATAGACACAATGCAAATGGTCATAGTAGTTAAGATAAAAGATGTCTGAGGGGCAAATAAACAGATAAATAAAACAGTATCAGGTATTTAAGAGGTAATCATAGCTCTTATAAGATAGTTAATACTATCATAGGAGTTTGGATATTACTTGATCTCAGTTTATTGAAAAGTATTAGATGAAATCAGATGCATGTTTATGGCATTTGATAAATTAAACTTTTGTAATTAATATTTGTTGAATGACTATACTATTCAAAGCATTATGACATCATATTTTCAAGTAAAGGGAAAAGCCCAAAATGATAGTGAAGAGTTGCAGAATACGCCACCCCAAAATATTCCACTTTGGCATAAGGATTATTTTGAGCTAAAGACACTTGAAAAGCAGCAGATGTAAGAAAGGCATTCTAATCTCCCCTTTTATCCTGAAAACAGAAGATAAAAATTCCCATGTGAAAGAAGTCCTCACTGTACTAGGAAAACAAACATTCTTTGACAGAGAAATCCAAGAGAATTCTATATAAACAGATTTGGTTAAAATATTTCTTAATTTCATTTAGTCTCCCATATACTTTAATTACATTTCCACATTTGCCTCTCTTTGTTCAACCTAGCATAAAAGCATTTAGATTTTGCCACTTCTTGGGGTCTTCATTGCTTTGAGCGCTCCCATGTCATAAAAACATATATTTGCATGCTTTGCTCTTGTTAATCTGTTTTATATCAGTTTAATTTTTAGGCCAGGCTGAAAAATCTGAAGAGGCTGGAGGGAAAATTTTGCCACCCCTATAATAGAATATGCTTAAGACTGATGATTATAAACATATTGGGAACCTTTGTGATTTAATTCCTCTCTAACATCTAATAAATCTGCCAGTTAAACAAGTTCTATTAACACTTTTGATATTGCAAGATGTACAGGATCATTTTCAAACAGTCCATGTCATTTTTGCCAGTAGAATAGATTTATTACATCCAAATAAGAAAGGAGAAACTTGTTTGTTTGCTTTTCATCTTTGGCTAATTTTGTTTCTCTGCCTCTAGAGTTCTGCTCCAGATTCAAAATATTTTTAAATTGTTTCCTTCCTAATGGCTCATCTCTCTTTTATACATGAAAGGGACATCTATTTTCTGATATAAGATATATTGTAAAGTACAAAGAACATGTTTAACATCTCTTCTTTTTTTACTTATTTGTTCAGCATTATATGAGCACTAGGTTCAGTTCCCTAAACTCTGGGTAACATAATGAGCAGGACAGACAGGATACCTGCTATAGTGTAATTATGCTTTAGTGTAAGAAACAAAAAATAATAAAACAAATGACTCAAATAAATATAGAGTATTTAAGTGCTATGAAGGAAATGCTATGATTCTGTGATACTGAATAACAAGGAGGATGACCTCCAGGAAAGGATGATATTTCAACCGAGACTTGCAGGATGCTAGGGGCCAAGAATGCCAGGTGGCAGGGGAAAGAGTGAATAATAAATGCAAAGGCTTTGAGTTTGGGAGAATGTGGCATGTTTGTTCTTGCGATTGCCAAAAGCTATTGTGTTCATAAGAGAGTGATTGAGAGAGGATTCTAAGAGATGAAATCAGCAAAGTGGGCTAGATCATGTCAGGGTTTTATAGGTCTTGGGAAAAGGTTTTGATTTCTTTCTAAGTATAGTGAGAAATCACTGACTTTTAGCTGGGAACAGCATACTTTGTTTTGTAAAAGAACATTTTTCTATTTGCTAAGTGTAGTGACTCAATAAAGAAGCAGAGAAGCCAGATAGGAAGCCAGAATATACACCTAAACAAGAAACGATAGTGACTTGACTTTACTAAATTTGTGGAGAAAGAAAAATTAGGATGCATCAGCAATGTAGTTTGAAAGTGACATGAACAAGATTTGAAAGCTGATAGAATGTGATTGTCTACGGATTTGAGGATGAATTCTAGGTCCGATTATACTGATTTTAAGTACAGAATCTCCTTTTCTTAAATTATATAATTAATTTTATAAATCCACACTGTAGGTTTTGCTGGGGAGGACAACAGCAACAGCATAAAGAGAAGATCTCACATCTACCATTATATATTAATAAACACAAAAGACCCAATGATAACCTGAAACATGTTGGTTGAAAATAGGAATTAGAGCAAAGTATATCCTCAAAGGAATACCAATAATTCTGTTGCCTATAGTATTAAATAATGAATCAGAAAAGTTATCAAGTGTTAAAGATAATTTCCTTGACTGAAATAACAATAACCTAGCTCAAGAAGAAAGTAGAGTGAATTCTGACAAACCCTATCGGAAACACATAAAATTTCAAAATCAACTGTGTGAGCCAGTCATGGAAAAATAGAGATTACTTTTCTGGGAACCTCATTCTCCGCTGCAGAGCATCATATTACAGTGACTCACAGGAGGCTTTTGGTTTTATACTGAAAGAATTTTTAATATTAGCATAAAATTCATTCAGTTAAGTAAGAATCCCATTGTTCCTCTATAAGCCTACTTATTTCTGATTTTCGTTCTTTTTTCCTGATTTTTGCTTGCATTAATTTTTCTTCTTTCCTAGATTTCCTTTTTTGTTATAACTTTTAGCATTTTGAGTGAAATAGTTACTGCATTTTTTAACTTTTATTTTTATACTTGTATTACAGAATAATGTGCTATCCTCCAAGTATAGACTTGGCCAAATCAAATAGATTTTTCTGTGTACTTTTCTTATGATTGGAATTTTCTAAATATTCTGTTAAAATCACTTTTATTTTCTCATTTAGTCAAAAGCTACCTCTGAGAATTATTTTATTCCTAAATATTTGTAAATAGATATTTTTCTTTTTAAAATTGTATTTAAATGTTTATAAGATTTCTCTTTACTATTTTTGGTATTTTTAATTCTTCAATATTGTGTTTCCTTAGATAAATTTTACTCTGAAAAAATTGGAAGGTGTACAATCCATAATTATTTAATTCCATTTCAATTCTTTTGCAATGTAAAGGGTCCTTTTTAAATAAAACTTGCATGTATTTAAGATGTACATTAGATGATTTGGTATATATATAATGAAATGATTACTACAGTCAAGCTAAATAATATATTTATCACTTCACAGTTACTGCATTGTATGTGTGGCAGGGGGTGGTGGTTAAGAACACCTGAAATCTGTGGGTTTTTTTGGCAAATTTCCAGTATTCAAATCAGCATTATTGATGACAGTTATCATGCTCTACATTAGACCTCTGAACTTATCCATCCTACATAACTAAAACTTTGTACTCTTTGATCAGCATCTCTCCATTTTTCCCTCCTTTCTGACCCTGGTAACCATTGTTCTATTCTTTGCTTCTGTGTATTCAACATTTTTAGATTCTACATATTAGTTAGATCAGGGAGTTTTTTTCTTTCTGTATCTAGCTTATTTCACTTAGCATAATGCCCTCAAGTTTCATCAGTATTGTTATGAATGGCATTATCTTCTATTTATGCATGAATAGTATCCATTATATGTATACACCACACTTTATTTATTCATCTGTCAATAAACACTTAGGTTGTTTTCATATTTTAACTTTTGTGAATAATGCTGCAATGATCATGGGGTTGCAGATACCTCCTAGAGATACTCATTTTATTTCCTTTGGGTATATACCCAGAAGGATTGCTGGATCATAGGATAGTTCTATTTTAATCTTTTTTCTAAACTGTTTTCCAAAAGCATCTGCATAATTTTTCAATCTCACCAAGAGTGTACAAGGATTCTCTTTTCTCTACATCTTTTCCAACACGTGTTACCTTTTGTATTTTTGATAATAGTCATCCTAACAGGTGTGGAGTGATATCTCATTGCGGTATTGATTAGCTTTTTCCCTGATGATTAGTGATGTTGAACAACTTTTCATCAATCTGTGGCCATTTACATGTCTTCCTGAAAAAAATGTCTGTTCAGATCCTTTCTCCACTTTTTAATCATGTTGTTGTTGTTGTTGTTGGTGGTGGTGGTGTGGTGGTGGTGGTGGTGGTGGTCATTGTGGTCTTCTTCTTCTTTCTTCTTCTTCTTCTTCTTCTTCTTCTTCTTCTTTCTTCTTCTTTCTTCTTCTTCTTCTTCTTCTTTTTGCTATTAAGTTGTGAGTTCCTTTATATATTTTGTATATTAACTCCTTTTCAGATATACAGCTTATAGATATTTTCTCCTGGTCTGTAGGTTGACTTTTCATTTATTTGGTTATTTCCCTATGCAGAAGCTTTTTTAGTCTGTTGTAGTTCCACTTTTTCATTTTTGTCTTTATTGCTTGAATTTTTGGTGTTATGTGAATCATTGTCAAGGCCAAGTCAAAGAATTTACCCACTATGTTTTCTTTTAGGATATTTTTGCTTTCTGGTGTTACACTTGAGTCTTTCATCAATTTTGAGTAGATTTTTGTTTTGGTGTAAGATAAGGGTCCAATTTTATTCTTTTTCATGTAGATATCTAGTTTTCCTAACACTATTTATTGAAGAGATTATCCTTTCCCCATTGTGTATTCTTGATGCTCTTGTCAAAATTAATGCTTTATTTTATTTCTAGGGTCTCTATTCTGTTTCATTGCTCTATGTGTCTGTTTTTATGCTACTACCATGCTGTTTTGATTACTATAGCTTTGTAATATAATTTTAAATCAGGGAATATGCTATCCGATGTTTTTCTAGTCTTCAGCTTCAATAACGTAACAAGTATAAAAACTATAAAGTAACTAAAAACTCATTTGAAAATTTATTTAATTTTTTTTTTAATTTAAGAACTGTTCTAAACTTTAGTTTTGAACAATACATTTTTAATTATAATTTTTAACCAGTTTCTGCCATCTTCATCAAAGGCACTGTAACAAAAGTTTAAAATTTAACGTTTATTATTCTAAATTTAGAAAATCAAATATTTCTGTATTATTCGTGTGGGTTAGAAATATAAAGAAAAAAACCACCATTTTTTACAAAATTAATTTATAAACCATTTCTTTTGCAAAGACAAATTTTTTGATTCAGAAATTTTTATATTTAACTTTTCTAACTACCTTATTTAATACAATAAATATTTTTCTTTTTAATTTGTTTAAATTTATTTCCTGCACAAACAAGCAAGTTTTAAAAAAGTTCCCATCAGTTACAAAGCAGAGTTATCACGGCCCAATACTTTCATCAATGACCTTTGAAAAAGATGTGCCAACAAAAAAAGCAATGTAAAAAATAAGAGAGTCAGCCATATGGTTGATTCAAAATTATGAGGATCACCCCAAAACTGTGCCAGAATAGCTCTAGCATCCTTCTGGCATATTACTTGGAATCCTTTTAATTACCATTTCTTTTTCTTTTAAGTTGCTACAGATAACAAAGAGGTATTTATTACTCTTTCATATTCAATGTATATTAGGGTCCTAAATAATTTCCCTTTAGTAACTAATACATCTTCTTTCCATTCCACTTTTAGTATTTTCAAAATTAATAGCCAAAGGAATAGAAAGAACACAAATAGGAAGCACAGAGAAATATCTACTCTGAAATATCTCAGTACCTTAATATGCTCCAGTGGAAGTGAATCTCCTATCCTTCTTTAGTGAAGAAACTGGACATCTTGAAAGTTGTGCTGTCGCATTTGAATTATACTTTCTATTTCCACAAAAGAAAGGTTCGATTCTACTTTATATACTTCAATAATTAAAAAAGGATTTATGTTGGTCACCTCCATTTTTTCAAATTCACCTAAATTTTCAACACTGATATTGTGAACACTACAGCTGTGGAAGTTTATACTACTTCATTGTAATTGCAACCCTACAAAATATGTTTTTTTTTTTTAACAGAAATTTTAGTTCTTAGTTCCGTAGTTAAACCAATGAATGTGGTTGAAAAGCTGTGTTCTACGTTTTTAGTCAATTTCAGGAACATTAATAAAATATCAAGATACCTGCTGAAATGATAAAAGGATCAATTAGTTCATGGGCAGAAAGTCACTTTCTTAATGCTTTGAAGCAAGCTGCTTTTGCAAAGCTTTGAAAGTGATCATCAGTATAATTAATTTCATGAAGAAATGTGTTTAAATTCTAGAAGATATAAATTAATCAACTGACCTAATGGGAAGTGTGCAAATAATTGTACAACTATGATAATAAGGCTGTGCATAGCAAACTACAAAATGCCAATATTTTTAATAAATAATATTTAATAACTGAATAAAAATATGTCTACAATTTATAAGCAATCAAAATCGATGTCTAGAGCCTATGAATCAATGGTTTTCTTCATTTTGTGAAGCAAGAATTAACAATCCTTCTCAAATTATGGGTTTTTATATGATTATAGTCTATCTATAGAACTTTCATTGGAAAATGCATGGAACACTGTGGAGAAAATATAAAAGAACAATTTATTTCTAGAAAAAAATGCAATTAGATCTATTTAACATTAAGAAGATTTAGAAGGAATATAATTAGGTACCCTATACTTATCACTTGGTATTATAATCATTATATAATACAAATGATTACCATTTTATTTACATATGGGCCTGTGTGTGTATACACACACACACATGGATCATACCTTATGTCATTAATTTTCTTAATGAAAACATCATATTTGAAATGTGATGTTGTAGGCCGAATAATGTCTCCCCCACCACAAAGGATACATATCCTAATCCTAAAACCTGTGAAATGGTTATGTTCTACAGCAAAAGGACTTTGCAGATGTGATTATGTTAAGGATCTTGAGGTCAGGAGATGAGTCAGATTTTCCATGTAGGCAACATGTAATCGTAAATGTCTTTATAAAAAACGGGCAGTGGAATTAGAGACAGAAAGAGAAGACAATGTGATGAGGGAAGGAAGGAGAAGGAGAAAAGGTAATCTGATGCCTGGCCACAAATAATGAATGAGTATTGCCTCAAGCATTTGGTAAAACAGGGAAAAGATGTCCCTAGAGCCTCCAAAAGGAACAAGCTCTGCTGGCATCTTGACTTTAGAAATCAAAAGCTCAGACTTTAAATGTCCAACTTCCTGAATGGTAAGATAATACATTTTTTTTTTTTTTAAGCCACTAAGATTGAGTTAATTTGCCATAGCAGCAATAAGAAACTAGTACAGATTTAGGTACCAGGAATGTGGTTCTGATGTAACAGTATGCAAAAATGTGGAAGTGGCTTTGGAATTGGGTAATAAGTAAAGGAAGAAAGAATTCTGAGAAGCATTATAGAGAAAGCCAACATGCTTTTAACATACTACTAGTAGAAGTACAGATATAAAAGACTACTGCTGTGGGCTTAGAAATAAATGAGAAATATGGTAACAAAACACTATATTATCTTAAAGAATAACTAAATTGTCATAAACAGACTGTGCCTAGAAACATGGACATTAAAAGCACTGCTAGTGAAAGCTCAGAAGGCAGTGGTAGGTAAAGCCTATATTGTCATAGAGAAGTCTTGAATGATTTTAAATTGTTGGTAGAATATGGATGTTAAAGACACTCTTAGTTAGGAATCAGAATGAAATGAGGCACATGTTATTGGAAAATGTGAAGAAAGTGGATTGTTATACAACGACAGAAAGCATGGCTAACTTGAGTCCTACAGTTCCATAGAAATAGAATTTGTAAGTAATAAACTTAGTTATTTTGCTGAGATTTCCCAACAAAGTGTTAAAGTTGGGGCTTGGTTCTGTCTTACTGTTTATAATAAAATGCAAAAAGAAAGAGATAAATTGAGGGATGAAGTATTAAAAGTAATCAGGACTTCATTCAGAAAACTCTCAAGATTTCAAAAAAGCTAAAATTAGGAGATTCACTGTAAGGAATGAGTTATTTTAGGAGAAAGCCGAGGACGTATCTGGACAACCTTTTTTTCTAGTGCCTCAGAAGGAACAAAGAGGTACATTATTTTCACAAAGTAGGTTCTTAGACGATCTTAAGTATGTGACTCATGAATTCATGCAGCCATCTCAGTGGAAATCAAATACAGAGATGAGTTTATTTAGGAGTGATCTGTGCAGGAGTCTTTTCTCTAATGGAGTGAATCTCTTAGACATAATTGGGAGACCCAGAAGATTCTTAAAAATGTAATATCATCAGAAATATCATTGGCTTGGACCAAAAGCGACATGGAGGGCAAATGAAAGAAAGTTATCAGACTCCCAAAATTCTACAAGCAGAAACAGACTGATACAATTACTCAACTGCAAACACATGCTACCCTTCATGAAAAAGGATGTGTGACTCCTAGATTAGAGCTGAGGGACCACAGCGTGGAGTTTAAGGCTGCAATGGACCTTTCCCAGGCTTTGAAACCTGACGGAGTACAACCAGTTGAATTTTAAATTTGCTTGGATCTGGTGACATTTTCTTTTCATTTTCTACTTTTTGAAAGAAACTATAGCTGTTGTCCTTACACTATTGCATTTTAGGAGCAGATATATTGTCTTCTAAGTTCTCAGGTGTACATTTGGTAAGGAATTTTAACAGCATAGACCACACCCAGAATTTTACCCATACCTGATTTAGATGGTGAAATTTGGAACTTTTGAGCTGATAAGACATATGAGATTTTAGAGTAGAGTTGGTTCTGTAATAGGTTGAGACTTCTTGAGAAATTGGAGTGAATGTATTTTGAATATGAGTGAAACGTGAGTATTTGAGAGCCAGAGAGCACACTGTGGTAAGCTGAATAATGCCTCTTTCCCAAAAAATATATATTTAATCTCAAAACTTGTTAATATGTTACTTTACATGGCAAATAGGACTTTCAGATATGATTAAGTTAGAGATTGATATGGTGAGATTATCTTGGATTATATGAATGGGCCTAATGTTGCAGAAACAAGTAAATTTATATATGTGTCCATGATATCATTATCAACATTTTTTGAGTATTTACTAAACAAATAGAGAATCACAGAGTTTCTTAACATTTTCTTATATCTTATTAAATTTATTAGCATTATCTTATTTAAATTACATTTTAAGATGGATATCATCATCTTCATTTATAAAGAGGAAAGTAGGAGCTCCCAATTATGCATAAGTTTATACTAGAAATCAAATTTAGGTAAATTGTTATGTTTATGTAAATGAATGAGGTCATACCGGTGATAAAGGAAAAACTGAGGAACAAGAAAATAAAAACATCAAATATAAACCTTAGAGAATATGAACATTAATTAAACATTAGAGAATAAGGATGATTCAACAAAAGCAACTGGTCTAACACAGAGGTCAGTAGTAGAAAAAAATAGTTTTAAAAAAATCCAGAGAAGGAGAAAAATTTAAAGGAAGGGCCATTTAAATAGCAAAGATGTGGCCAATAATTATTTGAATTTAACAATTAGAAATTATCGATCTTATTTTTCAGGAGAAATTCATTAAACTTGGCCATCAGATGTCTAAATTCAACAGTGGGAAAAGATTTAGATTAGTTTGTTATATAATTAAAAGGAAAGTCTCAGATATTAGCTGCCATATCTCCTAAATTATTTATTCTTCAAAGTAGTATCCTTAATAAAGTCTGGAGAAAAAGATACTTAATCTTAAAAATAAGCAAAATGGTAAATAAAACATATAAAGTGTAATGTTGTCTTTTTCCCTAATTTACTTTTATGTTGTTATTTTTCTCACCACTATGTGATCATCTCTTAATTTGTTTCTAGGAAAAGAAAGTGGGACAATCTAACTTTGTAACTATGTTACATTTTTCAGCTTTTATGTAAAATACCTTGAATTACACAGATTTATTTGACAGAACTTTCTGAGCTGCTACTAAATATCAAGAACAGATAACAGAAAATACTATAATGAGACATTTGAAAGCTTTATGTCTACCTAGAAGATATATTTTTATTGTATAAGCTCATCGGATAAATATAAAATTACCACTGTGATAAATAACTTGCAATGAAGTAAATATCTAAGTTACTGTGAGATCATTTGATATATAGTTTCTTTTCTCATTAGCATAGCTACAAGAACTAACAGATAGTAAAAAGAGTGCTTTAAAATGCATCTCATTCCTAGATATGATTGTTTGTCATTCAAGAGGATTATTGTATTCTTTCATAAAAACATTTAAAATATTTTATCAGACATAAATCTTTGATTTGCATTACCTTCTGATTTACTTTCAGCTATAAGTAATATTTCATCATAAAATTCTTTCATTTATCCCTTGAACTTTTCTGGAAGAAACACATATTAACTTTTATAATAAACCATACTGGCAAAATAAATTCAACATATATAATTTTGCAATATAGGCAAGTGTTGAACATTGCCTTTTGAAACCCAGAGTCCTGTGTCCTAAAAATCCCCTCCCCAAAACATATTGTTATTTGCAATAAGGTAAATATTGTTACTGTTACAAACTGTAATAATACATAAAGTAATAACCATTTGCCAGTTTTTTGCATATTAAGTAATTTATTAAAGTAATGAAGCAAAATTCTGTTTGTTTGTTTTTTACATTATACCAGAGTTGACACTGATATTGTAAAATACACTCACCAGTTATTTCTTGAGAATTACTGCTCTACACATTCAACAGTAAAATAATTCCTGGAAATTGAAATTAAACATATCTGGTAACACTATTTCATTATTAAATGTTCTTCTAGAATGGCAGGAGAAATGATGCTTTATTGTCATTCAAGAGGGCAAGAAATTTTAAATGATGACATTTTTAAGTGAAATGACAACATAATGAAGTATCTTTTTTTAAAAAAAACTATAACTGTGTTCTTTAGAAATTATTTTAGCAACTTCTAACTTTGCACAGCTAAAAAATGAAAATAATGCTGTTTCTACCAAGAAATTAAGGAATGTTTCCTTTTCACTGAAGCATGTCAAACATTTTAAAGCTAACTTCTAAGGTAAATATACAAATAATTAAAATGATAACCATTAGATTATAGAGTAATAGTGCAAACTTTTCATTCATATCCAATGATTAAACAAATATGAATCATATGTAAAGTGCCAGATATGATGCTAGATAGCAGGGATGATGGATTTGGCAAAATTCCTTCCTCAAAGAGCTCATAGTTCAAGAGAACAAAAATAAGAACCAAAATGGGATGATATTCCAGGTGTTACTGTGAGAATACGCAGAGTATAACCATAGGAATCTTTTGATAGGTATTAAATAACAAAATGAAGAACTACTAACCAGTCAGGCAAATGTGTGTAGGATTTAAGAGTAATTTAAAGATATGAAGGAAAGTAAAAATCAGATGATATTTTTCTGTTGTGTTCTTATCTTGTTCACTGAGTAGTTCCTCATTTTGCACTTCACGTTTTAGTTTTCCCCCAAAATATGAATTAATTAAAGCCAGGGATTCTTTTTTAATTCAAGTAGTCTTTGAACTGTTACATTCAGAACAATTAAATGATCTTTAAACGCTACTGTCCCCAGAGCCTCATCTTCAGAGATTCTGATTTATTAAATGACTATTTCAAGGTGGGGAATTCACTGGGAATGGGAAAAATATATGGCATAATAGTTTAGAATTGGTGGACGCAGAGAGGCTATAGTCCTAAAACAATTATATAAGTAAAATATTATCTAAGAGAGCTGTTTGAGCAGAAGAGATGTTACTTGGATTAGCAAACTCTTTCTCTGGTAGATGGGCTTGCAGAAATTTCCTAAAACAATTAGTGAAATTATTTATTGATTTTTGGTTTTATTTTCCTGGGCAGGAATTTCCTAGAACTAAAAATTAAGTTATGTCGACACATCACCCTCAGTTCTCAATCTTTGTTAAGCTATGTGGATGCAGATGGTCTGAGTTCTGAACACTTGGGAATTTATTATTGATAACATTTGCATGTATTTCAATATTTTCTTTCATTGGAGTTTTTAAAATATATGTATTTATTTTTGTTATGGACATTTTAAGCTTTTCCTAGTTGGTCATTTGTTTATGCTTACATAATATTGAGTTATATAAATTTTAGTTTTGATTTAATTAAATTTCTCAATCTTTGGTTAGTTATGTTTTCTGTTTTCTTAGCCTTTAAAAAAAATCCTTTCCTACCTTGATGTCATTTATTTTTCATTGTTTTCATTTTCTTTTTCAAGTATGAGATGTTTAATATATGTATATTTCTCATTCATTTACTCTTTTTTACAAGTCAGAAATGAAATTTTAAGATTTATTTTAATAAATGCACCTAAAGGTATGTATTTCTCTTCAAATACAGTTTACTTTCATCCTACAAATTTTAATATACATTACTTTTATGTGTAGTTCAAATATTTCAAAACTGCATTTGTAATTTTCTCTTTAACTTGATACACTGAAGAGGGTTGTGCATTTCATTTTATAGATGTTATTGTTCTGTTAGTTTTGTCGTTGTTGTGATATTTGTTTGTTTCTCTCTCTCTCTCTCTCTCTTTT